>NC_033798.1:88277973-88314269 GCF_001876935.1 Asparagus officinalis
TTAAAATATTCATGCTTAGGATATTCAACTAAAGAACTAATTAGTAGAAATTATTCTAGAATTACTATTTAGTTGTTATTCTTTTCATGAGTAATAATTTTGGTTAGATGATAATTTGATAGGATATACTTTCCTTAAATGGTTTGATAGTCTATGCTTAATAAATCTAAAGTAAAATGTGATAAAAATAGAATAGTTCATATTTTATAATTGAGACTAGCTAGTAGATTTAATTCTAGATTTCTCATATCTTTAATTGAATCCTCCATATTTTCTTTCTTGATTTTTTCCTTAGTTCTCGATTTTCTCTTATTCATTTCTTGATTTTTATTTCCTTTATTTTTCTTTCCTTATGATTTTATTTATTCTTTTATCACATCCACTCTTTATTTCTATCATCTAAAATCTCATTTATTGACTTTTGCACATATTCACAACACTCCTCATATCTCTCCACAATCATAATTTTCATCACTCCTAATTGTCACGCACACAACATAAAAACTAAATCTAATTTTTTTCCTACAAACACCTTCCTCGTGGGATCGATAACTTTTTATACTATAACTTGATTAGTTGTGCACTTGTAACTTTTTGTACATATTTATTAATAAATAATTTATTTTTATTATTTAAATTACTATGATATTTTGTATTTATAAATTATATAATTATAAGTGATTAATAATATAATTAATTTTATCAAAATTTTGCTTAATTTATTGTTATTTTTTATCAAAATTTCGCTTAATTTATTATTATTTACTCTTGAGTGTTTTTAAAAAAATAACATTTTAAGTAAAAAAAGAAAAAATGACTGTGTCGGCCCTGTGCCCGGCCCGCTCGGGCTTGGGTCCGAGCCACGGGTTTTGCCCGGCCCAGGCCAAGTTTGCGGAGCTGACCCGTTTGAACATGCCTTTCCCCCACAAGTGAACAATTGGGTAAGTGGTAATCATTGAGGCTTTGAGCTTAAAAATTTTACATACTGAGTTGATAAAAACATTCACATACAATTATATCTCATTCGTCACTATAAATTAATTCAATGCCTTACTGCAGTTGCAGAAACATTAACATTGTATCGAAGAAACCTAACTTCAAATCTCAAGCTATATATGCGTAAAAAATTGAAAGTTCATCGTGCAGAAAAATCATATTTCCATAATAGATGTCGTTATACAAAGCCTAATAAAGCCTCAAGAAGCGGCTATGTGTAATAAATATGATCTCTCGAGTTGCCATCAGCATTAATGCAATGTCAGTCATTATGATCTCTCGAGCCAGAGCCTTCAAAGCTCCTCGGACTCTGCTAGTACTTCTGCAGCCTTATCACTATTGCAAGGGAGACTCCTTCGACCAATTACCAACACGTATAAAGCATGATCTGAATTATCATTGCACAAACCCGGCCAAATTACCAACGTGCATCCGTAAATCCTCTATAAACAATGGTAATTTCCACCATACTAAGGTACACAATTTTACATACAAAAAGTTAGTCATGTTATACTCTATTTCTTTTTTCAGATTAATCAGATCAGTTACTGACTTAAGCGTCGAAGGACATGTTAGAGCAAACAACCTCTGGCGCCTCTAACCTCTGTTACCTGTGTAAGGAATTACAGCTCAAGATTTTCAATAGGAATGATTAGCCATCAAAGGAGGTTAAGGGACCCCAAGATCATCCTTACTCTCCTAAATTCCACATTAACTTCTAACATCAACAAATGCTTAATTCACATATTTATTACAATTTAAAGTTTTACATTTTAACCAATAACATAGTTCCAAATTTTGGCAGAGTACCAAAATTTGAAAAGAATTATAGACTAGCGTAGGTTGTTTTCTTCTTTTGTAAAAAAAATGTAAAAACGGCGAAAACGGTGTCGAAGAACAGGAAAAATGAAGTAGGCAAAAATTTGGATGCACTCCCATCGACCACGGGCTTAGGCCGTTCGATCGGAAACGTGCATACTACAGGGTGTTCTTTTGGCTTTCTGTCCGGATGACCGCGAGGTTAGGTCGATCGACCGTTAACACTGTCTGGTCGACCTCTAGGCTAGTTCGGTCAACTGAAACCCTATAATTGATTAAGCTGAGATTTCAGCCTTCTGGTCGGTCGACTGGACCACATGTGCGGTCGACCGCGACGGGTTTTTGGGCCTGATTGCAGTTTCCTATTCTGATTAGGATTTGTATTTGGTACAAATACTAACATGATTTTAGGGTTTTTGGGAGTTGAAAAGGAGTTTGTTTTATGTGCAGAAAAGAGAGTTTTCTGAGCAATTTGGTTAGGGCTTGGTTTGAGAATTTTGAGAGGTTTGTTTGAGAGATTTTGAGTAAATTTATAATCTCTATTTGTATTCTCCTTCTCTATTAGTAAAAAATCATCCCCTTCTTGCCCCGTGGACGTAGGCAACTTGCCGAAGCACGTAAAATTTGTTTTGTTTGTGTTCGTGTCGTTATTTTGATTGTGTTTGGCCTTCTCTCTCAGCGTTTGTGTTTGTCCTCAGAACCCCAACAAGTGGTATCAGAGGCAGGTTACGCTTGGGATTAGGTGGAGCAGTAGATCACTTTGGAAACTCGTTTAGGGCTTCAGTTGGAGGCAAAGGTAGAATTTTTATTATTGTGAATCTTGTCTTTCGTCGTGTGGGGGTGAGATCTTTTGGAGGCTCTTGTTAGGGTTTCAATTGGAGGTAAAAATCTACATTTCTTACAGTTTGGATCTATTTTTTAGTTTGTTCCACATTAGTTTGTTAGTATTTTGAGGAAGATGACTGAGAAAGAAGGTGTTGAGAGTGGTACTTCTGGCGTGAAAACCGTTCAATGTTTGAATATCCACTATATAAAGATAGATGTAGAGAAGTTTAATAGCATGAATAATTTTGTCTTATGGAGATGTGAAGATTTGGATGCGCTGAATGCACAAAATTTGGGAGATACTTTGGAGTGGGACGGCAAGCCGAACGACATTGCAGAAAAAGCTTAGAAGAAGATGAATCAGACGGCGTGTGACATCATTAGGTTTTGTTTAACGCAAGATCTAAAGTATTATGTGATCAATGAGATTTCGACAAAGAAGATTTGGGAGATACTTGAGAGCAAGTATTTGACAAAGAGTATTGAGAACTGCTTGCATTTGAAAATGAGGCTTTACTGTTTCCAGTTAAAGAAGAGAATCTCAATTAGTGATCACATGAACAACTACATGAAACTTCTTACGGATTTGACGAATGTGGATGTTATGATCGATGATGAGGATAATGCATTGTTGTTGTTGAGTTCCTTACTGGACGAGGAACATGAGACCTTTGTTCTTACCCTAATTAATGGAAAGACATATCTTTCATATAGTAAGGTCACTGCTGCACTTGTGAACTATCTGCTTAGAAAGAAAAACAAGGAGTCTTCTAATGATGTAGTAGCGGAGGCATTGACCACAAGAGGGAAAAGTCCAAACTGAAATAGGAGGTCACAGTCTAGAGGAGCACATCCTTCAGTTGGTAAGAATCAATGTGTTTTTTGCAAAGAAGATGGACATTAAAAGTCTGAATGCCCAAAGTTGAAAGATCGAGCCAGGAAGAATAAGGGGAAAGCTATACAAGCTTCATAGGTAAATGTTGCCAAGGCTAGTGGCGATAATTCAGATTAAAATTATTCTGACTACTCGTGCTCTATACTACCGTCAGTTTGTGATGCCGACTCTACGGAGTGGATGTTGGATTCAGGTGCTTAATATCACATTTACCCTAGGAGAGATTGGTTCTCCAGATTTCAGGAGTTGAAAAAAGGGGATTTCGTACTCATGAGTAATAATCATGAATGCCCTATTGGTGGTATGGGAATAGTTCAGATCAGAATGTGTGACGGGTGACTAGGGAGTTGAAGGAAGTGATGTTCGTTCCGCAGTTGTCGAAGAACATTATTTCACTTAAATTTTTCAAGGCAACAAGCTATAGGATGATCTTAGAGGATGCATCTCTAAAGGTCACAATGTGATCCATGATTGTACCAAAGGGCGTTAGAAAGAATAATTTGCACTATTTAATTGGGAGTACGGTGATAGGTGGAGCACTGACGACTTTTATTGATTCGGCTAGACTGTGGCATTTGAGGAGGCTGGGACATTTGAGTGTTGATTCCATGCATGGATTGGAGAGAGGTACTTTGACCTGTAATTTGAAGTCCTGTAAACATATTGGTGTGAGCAAAAAGACCAATGTGAAGTTTGGCACTTCTATTCACCGAGCAAAGGGCCTTCTAGATGATGTTCACGTAGGCATTTGGGGGCCTTCCATGGAGGTATCATGGGAGGTAATAAGTATTTGGTTTCCTGTTTTGAAGACTGTTCTAGGCATTTGTGGGTTACAACCAAGTCCCGTTTGAGTAAAGTCCTAGTAGTCAACAACATGTGGAAGAAGTGTATAGGCAGAAAGGTAAATTTACTTAGTTTTGATTTTGATAGGAAGTACAAGAGGGATCCTTTTTTACATTTGTGCCTAGCTCAAGGAAGCTTGAGACACTTCATTGGAAAGGAAACATAGGGGTAACGAGATGAGATGGAAAATTTGATGAGTTGTTGCTTGTTGGAGAAGGATCGATGTTTGATGTCAAGCAGTGGTTTGCAGAGGAGTTTTAGTACTGAGGCTTTGACATATTAGAGTCATCTTATTTATAAGTTGTCGTCTGCCACGATTAGAGTATTTGGATCTGGTGGAGCTGCTTTAGATTTTAGGTTACTTCGGATATTTGGATGCCCAGCATATTATCACATAGAGGATGTGAAATTTGATCCGAATGCACATTTGGAATTCAGATGTGTGTTTGGTTACCAGTTATGGGATTCTGATATTGTTCTGAGCAGTATTGTCACATTTGATTCTCAGCAGGTTGAGAGTGTTGGATAGATCATTGGGATATCACAGCGGATGGAGAGTGATGCTACTCCACATTGGGTGGAGATTACTCCACGTACTCCAGATCATTCTGTATTGTTTAGGATTCCAGCTGAGGTGACACAGATTGGGGATCATGTTGGTGTTAATGTAGATGATAAGTTTGTTGATTCGAGTGTAGTTGATGGACACAGTTCAGATTTGGCTATGGCCGTTGGTTCATCTCAGTTGGAGGTGTTTGGTAACTGTGTTTCTTTTACATATAGAGTTGAGGAGTTGAGCTCCAAGACAGATTTGGTGTGGAGAGATGCAAGTTTGGAAGAGATTTTATCTTTTCACTTTGAGACCATTGGAAGAGTTATTAGCTGCAGATTTGTTGGTGATGATCATGAAGGTTTAAAAATCCTTCTAGTTGATTGAGGTCGTTTGCGACCATTTGGATGAACTACGTGTGGCTTGATTCTTTGGGCAAGAGGATACGTAGGCAGTCATTTTTTATGTGGCCGGTTTGGTGAGTTGATACCGATATTTGAAGTTTGTTCGCATTCTCATTTGGTTCCCGACTTATTGTGGATTGAGACCGTTGTCGTGAATTTGTTTTACTTCGTACTGGACGCAATAAGTGGGACGTTTGGTTGGTATTGATGTCGGCTCAGTTTTGAGAAAACTTCGCCAAAGTGGAGAATTGTAGAAACGGTGAAAACAGCATCGAAGAACAGGAAAAATGAAGCAGACATAAATTTGGATGCAGTCCGGTCGACCCGGGCTTAGGCCGGTCAACCGGAACGTGCACACTACAGGGTGTTCTTTTGTCTTTCTGTCCGGACGACCACGAGGTTAGGTCAGTCGACCGCTAACCCTGTCCGATCAACCGCTAGGCTAGTCCGCCGACCGAAACCCTGTAATTGATTAAGCTGAGATTTCAGCCTTCTGGTCAGTCAACCGGACCACATGTGCGGTCGACCGCGATGGGTTTTTGGGCCTGATTGCGGTTTCCTATTCTGATTGGGATTTGTGTTTGGATAAATACTAACACGATTTTAGGGTTTTTGGGAGTTGAAAAGGGGTTTGTTTTGTGCACAGAAAAGAGAGTTTTCTGAGCAATTTGGTTTGAGTTTTGTTTGAGAGATTTGAGAGGTTTGTTTGAGAGATTTTGAGTGGATTTGTAATCTCTATTTGTACTCTCCTTCTCTATGTGAAAACCCATCCTCTTCTTGCCCCGTAGACGTAGGTAACTTGTCGAACCACGTAAAATTCATTTTGTTTGTGTTCGTGCCGTTATTTTGATTGTGTTTGGCCTTCTCTCTCAGCGTTTGTGTTTGTCCTCGGAACCCCAACAAAAAAATGATCAGATTTGAAGACAATAGAAATATTTTGCCTCCCACGAATTCTTTCTTAATTCTCCCTATAATATCGTGTTAAGAGCTAAAATTGCAAATAAAACAGTACAAAATTTAATTAATATCAACGATAGTTTAATTTGCAGTATGAGGACGCCTACGTGGAGGTTTCTAGAAGTATACATGAGACATCAAATAAAAAGTTTGTGAGTGCAACTAGATCTTGTTTCTCAATTAATTCTTTTCTATCAGAAACTTAACACATCACAAGATGATTTACATAAAGCGCGCGAATCTGTAAAAAGATGCGTGAACAATATGGGGCATATATATTTTTAAAAAGCTTGATTAATTTCAATGACATTAATTCCAACCCGGTACGTATGGTAACTAGTTCGACGTATGTGAATTGTCCAAGTGTAGCTTTTCTTCACAAAGAAGGGTGCAGACGGCTGCGAAGAAGCTACACGTTAAACTCGCGCGTGTAATGCGAATATTTTATTAGCATCGACTACAGTGTTCTTAATTATACGAGCAAATCTCAAATTTATCCGCAATTTACAGATTCTCGACGGCTTTCTGTGCCCACGCCACGCGCATTTGTTTTTTAATCGAAGAAATATCGCACATAAAACACAGATTTGGCCGGTTCCGCCTACGCAAATAAGGGCTCCCCAAAATGATTAAGGACAGGGTTGTGGATTACGATCCTAGACAGATTTGCATACAAAGCATTATCTTATTAATATTTTCCTATTTGAGGAATAGATTCTACGAAAAGGTGAAATCACATCTAACAACACAGTGAAATAAAGAAAGAAAGGGAGGTGCAGAAAGAATAAAACTGCACAGTCCAAATTCAATCGTCGTGGTTTCAACAGTGCAAACCAAAGCATCTAGCACTTAATTTTTTTCTCTCCGCGTCAAATCAAGAGGACTCAGCTCAATCATTTCGTTCCACACTCACGCAGGCCTAACTGTGGAGAGCTTAGCGTGGATTTGACTCCGATAGGCTCGAATCTAAGCGCACCACTTGTTCGGGCTCGACCAGGGCCTACACGTTTCACATCCCGAATTTTATTTATTCATTTATTAATAATTTGGCGCATTATCGTTCGTTGAGGAGTTTGGATTCAGATTTTAGACTGAAAAAAGTTATGATGGTTCGTATCCGAACCCAAATATGTGTAAGCAGGTGGGATCTGGTTCTTATCGTGGGTCCTTCCGCAAATTCTTTGTCCAGCCAGTTATGCCCGGCCGTGTATACGAGAACGAACTTATTTTATGAGAATAACAGTGAGTAAAATCCCCGTGTTTCGTTAATAAGAGCTATGGAACGGCAGCAACTAAAAATATGGAATCCCTCCAAATTTACAAAAGATACATACATGAAAATAGTTGTTAATATATGAGATTAAGGAAAAGAATATCGGCCTGAGAGCAAAAAAAAAATCCGAAAAGAATATAGGCAAGCTAATCCTTGTCTGAATGAACAAAACCAAAATTCCATGCCTTGGACACTATAATCAAACATCCCTCAACTATATACATGAATGATTTACTTATTGCTAGCTTTTTTGGTGCACGTGCATGTGCACATGCAAAGGAGGCAAAATTATCTTTAATAAATTTCTGGATGTCAAAAATACATAGTTGATTTGGTTTTTATCTGACATCTTAAAACCTCAAGATGTTAGAAATCTAGATCGTGTTGCGGATGAAAAGTAAACAGTAACAACGGAAAAAAGTACAAGCACAATACACTAATTTTAACATGGTTCGACAAATTGCCTACGTTCCTGGAGCACAAATCTCTAGTTCTTTCTTATAATCAAAGAGAGAGTACAAGTACGATAGAGCCGAGAATAAAGCAACAACGGCTATAAAGATAATAACCGAAATGATGCTTTTTACAAGACCGAGAGATAAACATGATGACTCGTTCTATTGTGAACGTCACCGAATAATAGACTTTCTCACAACTCTTGTACCGAATGCAAAGCCGCATAGTCGCTCTCCAACTCCGTTGAACTGAAGCATTGTCACACCACTGAACAAGTGGCAGACATATTCACCAAGCCATTATCAGGTGAAACTTTCATGAGGCTAAGAGACATGCTTGGCATAAAGACATTTTGATTTGAAGGGGCGTGTTGGAATATCAAATTAAAATGCTAGAATAAATGAGTTTTAGAAGTGCAAGGGTCATAAGTTTAGAAGGTGAAGAGACATAGGTTATGGAAGAATAAGAGTAACTTACTCATTTATGACATTTATCTTTATGGCATTAAAATAGGAGTTTAATTTGTGACTATTGGTATGCCTAGACGTTTTTGTTTTTGAAGCCTATATAAAGGGCTATTGTAATCCTTGTTTGATATGAAGAGAGAAAATTGAAGAAATATAAGTGAGTTCTTCATTTGAAAGAGTTCTAAGTTCGTAAACTTAAGAGTCATCAAAAAGTAGCTCGATTGCAACATTGATAGGTGTGAAAATAATCCCTACATGGAGTTATATGGAAAGATTCACCAGAATCTAAATCCACTCATGCATGGTACCTGAGTTCTCATCAATAGATAAAACTTCACCATCTATTGTAGAAGTCCCACTTTCTGCAAGATTTTCTTGATATTCTGAGGATTCAGCCTTTTGATCACTCTGCTTATCTGCCTTTGACAATTTACAACCTTTTCGAAGATGACCAATTTTGTTGCATTTCCAATACTTTGCTTTGGTTTGCCATATTGATTTGGATCTGTTTTTACCTCAACTTCTACTGCCTCTATCTATCGATTTACCCCTTGCCATCATTACATCGCCTGAAGATCTCATAGTTGAATTTCTTTTAGATTCTTTAGTTAATAATGACGACACAACCGAATCAAAACTGAGAGATGAATTGTAGCTAAGGCTCATGATTAAGCTATCCCATGAGTCTGGCATCGAGCAAAGCAACAAGATAGCCTTTTCTTCATCGTCTATCTTTACTTCAATGCTCGTGAGCTTGTTGACTAGAGTGTTAAACTCATTCCTATGTTGATGCAACAACGATCCTTCTTTCATCCTCAAATTGTATAATTTTCAATGCAGAAAAGTCTTGTTCGACAAAGATTTGCCTTAGAATATATGTGCAACTTCTTCCAAACCCCTTTTCTGTAGTATCAGATGAAATATTAAAGAGGACGAAGTCATCCAATACCAGTATGAGATTTGCCTTTGCTATCTAGTCCTTCACCTTGAAGTCTTATTGTTTCATCTCAGATGGCTTTCCCTCAATCGCAATCAAGCAACCATCCTTCAGTAGCGTCGCATCCATCTTCAGCTTCCATATTGTGAAGTTAGTATCAATAAACTTTGGGATCTTGAACTTAGTTTGAATTGCTTCCAAATATTTTGTATGACCTGTTACTTTTCTGCACAATCCAAACTAATATCTCTGGTACCAATTGTTAGAAATCTATATCATGTTGCAAATGAAAAGTAAACAACAACAAAGAAAAAAAGCACAAGCACAAGACATTAATTTTAACTTGGTTTGGCAAATTGCCTACATTTACAAGGCACATATCTCTAGTTCTTTCTCATAATCAAAGAGACAGTACAAGTACAATAGAGCCAAGAATAAAACAACAACAGTTAGAAAGGTAGTACCTGAAATGATGCTTTTTACAAGATTGGGGGAGGAACACAATGAATTGTTCTATTGTGAACGTCCCCAAACAATAGACTTTCTCACAACTCTTGCACCGAATGCAAAACTGCATAGTTGCTCTCCAACTCTCGCTCTCTTTCTCTTTAATTTCTTGCACTGTGTAATTCTCATAGCAAGGCTCACCATTTATAGTTTCCTCCTTCTTGTCCTCCAAGAAACATGAATAAATCTCCACTGTAGGATTAATTAATTTGTCGAACAAGTAAATCCCTTAATTTACTCACTACCATAATTATTCTACTTTAAAGAGCTAGTAGAATCTTCACTCAATCTCTCAACATATGTTGCCATATATTTAGTCTAACTAATAAGTCATGTATTCAATTATCGACATTCTCCCACGTGAAGACATGCACTCAATCTCTTCAAGTTTCTCGAACTAGAGACCATTGCCCAATATCATTAATCATCTAGTTGAGGCAAGCCCCAGAGAAGTCCTACCCATCTTAAAATTCTCTGTGTTAAGGGGCTTAGTGAGCATATTTGTGGAATCATCATCGACATGAACTTTATTCAATGCAATATGGCCATCCTCCACAATGTCATGAACAAAGTGGTACTTAACTTCTATGTGCTTCATCCTTGAGTGGAAAACTGGATTATTTGCCAAACACAATGCACTCTGACTATCACAATAGTTATTACCTTCTGTATTGCCCTCAATTCTACAATCAATCTTCTCAACCAAATTGCTTCCTTGCATGCATTAGTATCTGAAATATAATCGGCCTCCATAGTTTTTTTTGTCAATGAAATATTTTATTCATTTCCCAATATGTGAAATATGAAGTACATCAAAACACGATCTCTTTGGTGATCACATTGTAGAAACAATTACAATCTCTCAAGTGTTTCTTTCATATGTACAGGTAAGTTTGAATTTAAGATTTTGGTGTAAACTGCCAATTTGATAGCTCTAAAGACTGCCTCTGGTTCTTTGAGCTTTTGTTAAAAAATCCTCTAATTTTTCTCTTGCCAAATGACATATACTGCAGCTGATAGAACTAGCCTCTTCAAATTTCTTTTAAAACCTCCTCCCTTGAGCTTGAGTGAGAACCAGGTTATTATCTGGTCCCAGTCACATGACTGCCATGTAAATTTCAACCATTGCATCAAGCTATTCCGGACTACAGCTGAGAACTGGCAATCAAATAAAAGGTGTTTACATGTCTCTTGTTGATGATTGGGGCATAAGACACATTCATTTGAATTCAAAATCCTCATACGACATAGCCGATCCTAGGTGAGAATTCTGGAATGACATACTAACCAGAGAGTGAAAGAATGTTTGGGGTAATGAAATCCTTTCCAAACTGTCTTATATCATTGTACAGAGGAGGATGACAGTGATAGAATATTATATACAGTTGATAACTGAACTCTATCCTCTGTGCAGCATGCACGAATAGTATTCTGCATATTTTCAACATTTCCAAATCTAGACAGCAACAAGTCTCTCACTTTAATAAGTTGTTTCCACATCCAAGAATAATCTCTGTTAGGTTGAATTTGCCACACATCTGAAGCTTGTAAGTAATTTGCATGAACCCATTTAATTTAAAGAAAATCTTTTTTAAGATGGATCATCCACAGCAACTTAACAGCATCAGCATAATTCCAGTTTCTGGCTGAAAAAATTCTTAATCCCCCAGCTTCCTTGCTTTGACATACTGTTTTCCAATCAATCAGATGGATTTTCTGTCCCCAAAGGAAATTAGAACATAGTCTATCTATTTGCTCAATAACTTTTATAGGCAATATGTAATTGCTAGTCCAATAAGTTTGCACTCCCAGGATTATAGTTTTTATTAATTGAAGCCTTCTTGCATAAGACAAGCATCTCTTTTGCTGCCATGCTTGAAACTATCTAGAAATTTTATTAATAAGGGGAGAACAATCCAAGTATGTAAGTCTCTTCCCAATCATTGGCATTCCAAGATATCGCATAGGCAAAACACCCTCTGGATAGTTTAGGTAGCTGCAGATTTGACTTTTTAAACTACTATCAATCTCATTTAAAAAGATTGAGCACTTAACTGGGTTTGCTTCCAGTCCAGAAATTTGAGTAAAATATTGGAGACACATTTTCAGTCTAGAGATTGAGTACATGTCAGCCTTACTAAACAACAAGAGATCATCAGCAAACACCAGGTGTGTAATGTTCATCCTGGAGCATTTGGGATGAATTTAAACATATTATCTTCTTTAAGAGTACTTATTTTTCTTAATGGATATTCTATTCCCAACACAAATAAGTAAGGAGATAAAGGATCCCCTTGTCTTAGACCTCTAGCCCTACGAAAATACCCATGCAAAGAACCATTCAAGGAGAGAGAGTATTTGGGAGTGGTGATACATTCCAATATCCAGCATATCATCATATTTGGAAATCCCAAGCCTATTAGCATATCTTTGATAAAACCCCAGTTAATTGTGTCAAAAGCCTTTCTTAGGTCAATGTTGAGGATGGCTCTGGGTGATTTGTTCTTTCTCCCATAGTGCTTGATGGGTTCATGAGCCATAAGAATGTTACTAGATATGAGCCTCCCCTTCACAAATGCACTTTGTGCTTCATTGATCAGATATCCCATAACCTTTTTAAATTCTTTTTGCTATTATTTTTGTAATGATTTTGTAAACTACATTACAACATGATATGGGTCTATAATCTGCTAGGGTGCTAGGATTGAGGATTTTAGGCACTAAAGTGATTGATGTAGTGTTATAGATACCAAGAAGCTTACATGTACAGAAAAACTCCTCAATTGTAAGATAGAGATCAATATCAATAATATTCCAGGCCTTCTTGAAGAATTCAGCACTAAAGCCATCAGGTCTAGGAGACTTCCCCTTTGGCATAGTGAACAAAGCATCTTTGATCTCATCCCTAGTAACAGGGCAACACAGATCATTACCATGGCTATCCGTGAGAATTGGACCCATAGCAATCACTCTAGGATCCGGTGGTAAGGTGGAGCTTGCAGAACCAAGAAGCTTTCTATAGTATTCAGTGAACTCAGAGATAATACCAGGCATATCAATTATCCTATCCCCATTCTCAGAGTAGAGAGATAAAACATTCTACTAGTACCTTTTTATCTTCATGATGGAATGAAAAAATTGGGTACCTTTATCACCATGTAACCCCTAATTGATATTTGCTTTTTGCCTATAAAAGGAGCACTCACATTCCATCAGTTTAGAAACCTTTTTTGCACATTCCTTCTCCTTTGATATTAGTGTTGAGTCAAAGAGATTATTGCTCAACTGTGTTTGAATGTCACATAATTCAATTTTTTTCTCTTGCTACTTGTTCACTGATATTCATGAAGTGCTTCTTGTTCAGCTCTTTTAATGTAGGTTTAAGATTCTTAAGTTTATAGTGAAATCTATACATTTTGTATCCATTGATGGCTTGGCTCCAAACTGATTGTATCATAGATAAAAAATTTAGGTGCTTTGTCCACATATCAAAGAACTTAAAAGGTTTTTTCCCTTCACTCTTCGCATCCCCTACTGTCAATAGAGCTGGCGAGTGATCAGAGCATGATGGCATTAGAAATTCAACCTGACTGGAAGAATAATTTTGTATCCAATCCTTATTTACCAATACCCTATCCAATCTGCACCATACTCTTGCATCTGCTTCTTGCTTGTTATTCTAAGTGAAAAAACACCCTACTGACTTAATATGCATTAGTTGACTTGTATTAATGAAATTTTGCAAGTCCTCAGTGTCATAGTCAGTTATCGGAATACCACTTATTTTTTCTTCATTGTTGATGATAGTATTGAAATCTCCTCCAATCAGCCATGGGCCATTAACATTGCTTTTATAAGCCTGCAACTCTTCCCATAGTATCTTCATGTTTCCATTTTGATTAGAAGCATAGATTATAGTAATTAGACATGTCAGGTTTCCATCCTTTGATATAACACTACAATTTATGTATTGCTTTGAAGATACTAAAACCTAGACAGTGAGGATATCTTTATCCCATAATATCCAAATTCTTCCTTTGTTTGCTTCATTAGCATTAGAGAACCATTCCCAGTCTTTTGCACATTTCCTGGCAATTGACTGCATTTTCTCTTTAGCAACTTTAGTTTCCAATAGAGCAATAAAAGATAGACTATATTCATGTATAAATCTCTTTACTATCATATGTTTAGAGGATTTGTTAAATCCTCTAATATTCCATATTGCCAGCTGCATTATAGTAGATTTCCACCTCTATTTACACTAGACGGGTCTAAATCCAGGATCTGATGCTCTAATATGGAAAAATGTAAGGCTTGAATTGAAGGTCCAGGATCAATTGTATATCTTCTGATTGCCCTAGTTTTAGAAGCACTGGTGAAACCAGAAATGTTCACATCTTGAGAGATCAACCTTCTGTGCACATACTATGCATGTTTTACATAGACATGCTCTTCTCTATTGCTCTAATTTCCAGTTTTATCTACATGTTGTCTAGAACTTTTTCCTCCTTCCTGATTGTGATCCCCAACCATTGGTATTGGCTCATTATTATTACCATTTACAAGATCAACCTGATGTGCTTCTTGATCAGAACCCATGCCTGATCTCCCAGAGACTTGCTGATCAATATTTTGTGCTATAGGTACTTTTGGAACCTATATCTTTTTAGTAGCTAGCCTCCTACATTTCTCAGTTTTATGCCCTACCATTTTGCAATGTGAGCACCAACTAGGCTTAAGCTCATATATCACCTTTTGATTGTAATTCTTACCATCTAACTATTGAATTACTATCTGATCTGGTAAAGGCTCTTTCAAAGAAAACTCTACTTCAAGTAGCACTCTAGCATAACTCAACCTCTGCCTTGTTGCTGTAAGTTTATCGGCCTCCATAGGTTATAGAGCAACTATAGCTGTAATCTTGACATCCAACTTATTGTACGGCCAACAGAATGAAACACCTATCCAGTAGTAAACCGCCTTCTATCTTTATCGCTTGTAAAGTCTGCATCTACAAATCCAACCAATTATGTACTATTCTCTCGGAAACAAATAGCAGTGTTCTGAGTACTTCTCAAGTAACAAAGTATTCTCTTAACAACATCCTAATGAGCTTTACCTGAATTCGCCATAAACCTACTGACAACTCCCACTACTTAGGCAATGTTAGGTCTTGTGAATGCTATGACAATCATAAGGCTTCCTATTACTGATCAATATGGTACTCAAACATGTCTGCCTTCTATGCTTCAGTGTTAGGATAATTTTTAGAATATAACTTTACATTTATAAGAAATGGGGTATCAACTAATCTAGCATTCTGCATATTGAAGCAACGCAGAATCTTTTCAACATAACTCTTTTGAGTTATCCAAACTTTCCTATTTTCTACCTTATTGTACGGTCACCCCAGGTATTCGATTTACAATTCCAAGATCCTTCATATCAAATTCCCTGGCCAGTTTAGCTTTAACTGTTGCAATACTTTTCTTGCTTGTGCCTACAATCAATATGTCATCGACATATAATAGTAAGCTTATGAAACCATCATTACCTAAATCCAATACATAGGCACAAGTCTACTTCACATCTTCTAAATCTCAAGCTCACAATTAAGGAATCAAATTGCCTATACTAGCATCTTAGCGCCTGTTTCAAGCCGTATAGCTATTTCTTCAGCCAACAAAATAGATTCTTCTTATTTTCTTCACAAAGAATTTACATTAAGTCATATAAATCTTCTTATCAAGATTACGATGTAGAAAAGTAGTCTTTACATATAACTGCTCAAGCTCTAGATCTAATGCAGCAACCATACTCAACAACTCGAATAGTCGTTAGACGAACAACCGGAGAAAAATCTTATCAAAATCAATACCTAATTTCTGAGAATATCATTTGAGTACTAATCAGGCTCAATATCTGGCCACATTCTCGTTAGCATATCTCTTGAGCTTGAAGACCCATCTACAACCAATAGCTTTTCCCCTCTCTATAGATAGTAAAAATATACTCTCTCTTGGACCAATGTTGAGTCCAAGTCCAAGAAGTAAACACCCCTAGGCTAAACACTTTGGATTGTCTCAAGCATCAGCATATAGTAGGCTACAGCGAAGTTCACTACATCTGAGCCATAGAGGACCCAAGTCCGAGTCAATCCTCAAGTCGAACTCAGGGCTAAGTCAAAAGACATCCTCAAGTTGACCAAGTCAATAAACGAGCTCAAGTCAGTTTATGAGTCAAATCTAAGCTTATCCACACAACTCACCTAGATCTAACCTGATCAAGTCAAGAGTAGGTCGACACCTACTTTAGACCTTAGGTCAAATCGAAATGCGTCATTAAGTTGGTCAAGTTACAAGTCAAATTCTATGCTAAATTCAAACTCGCTAGTGAAGTTCGCTAACTAATTAATCAATGAACTTTACCTACATCTACCTACATAGGCCAAGTCGTCCACAATTTAGAAGTGGTGGCCCACCCATGCCCAAAAATGAACTTCGCCCAAATAGTCTATATGGGACATACAACGAAGTTCATCGAATCCATAGTGAAGTTTACTGAAACCAAAGCCACAATAAAGATCGCCAAAGTTATAGTGAAGCTCACCCAAGCAGCAGCGAGCTCCGTCCAATAGTCCACGTGGGTCGTGTTACTCATTCTGGTGACATGCGCTTATGGTCATTATTGATGAACTTCACATGTGGTCATTATTGGCGAGCCTTACCCATGGTTGCTTGGGGTGAACATCGCCCATAACTATTTTCAGAAGCTATTTTTAAGGAAATGGTTAATGACCATTAACTTACCTATTTAAGTGGAGTTAATGACCACTAACTTAATGACCACTAACTCACCCATTTAAAGGGGAGTTAATGACCAATAACTCACACATTTAAGAGGAATTAAGGCTCACTAACTCATCCACTTAATGCTTCGAATCCTATGTATAGTCATGATCAACAAAGGGGCACAAGGACGGAGGAAAAGGTCTTAGGGCTAACGTTATTCTTGGCTAGACTTCTTTCCATTGAGGGGGGGGATTTAGGACTACATTAACAAAAAACATATCTCTCCTTTGTTCTCATTAATCTTCATAAATTATTATTATCGGCTAATTATTTGGCATTATCAACGATCCTTGTGAAAAAAGATTTGTTCTCTTCAACTAGTCATCTAACTTAATCAACAGTTCTTGTGAGAAAAGATATATTAATATCTCTTCATGCAGAAAAGATTTTGCTATATTTTAAGATATTAGAGATTATCAATCAACAAAAGACTCATCGTCTTAGTCAGACGATCAACGGATTACAAGATCGACTCTTCATCGGTACACAAAAAAGAATCCCAAAAAATAAAAAAATTTATTTAATTATATTTTTTATTTAAATCTACGTCAATTGCAATATAAAAGTTTTGGAGTAGGATGGCAACTCTACTATAGACTTTCTTCTCAAATAATGAGAATATTTTGTCTCAATCCAATACTAAGGTCTTAGGTCTTTTACTGAATCACTGGTCATTAAATTTCACCAAGTGAAGTTTGAGGAATTTACCTCCTTTTACCAATCATCCATGGCCACCACCAGAAGCTGTCATAAGATGTGCGACAATGCGAGAACATGGTCAAATTCGACCTTCACACATGTCAAGGCAAACTTCGCCAATGACAACTTGAGCTTCACTGGAAGATCACATGTCTTCTGATTTTGAACATCAGTCCATAACCTCTTTGGGGATTCACTTTAAGGCATCACGCGATGCTCGCTACACTTCTTTAACAGAAATAAAGAATGAGGGGAATATACCTCATGTAAAATTCTATAAGGAAAAAAGCATCATCTTTGGTGATTCATTGTCCAAATTATAAATTCTGACTTGTGATAAGGACTTGATTGAACACACTAGCCGAAGGTCAAAGCAACATTGTCATAAGAGATGTTCACTTTCTAAAATCCAAATAGTCAAAGATGACGCTAAGAGGAGCAATTGCCTCAGCTAAATTGGAGCTCCCACTGAGCTAAGAGAGATTCTATCTCTAAAGAGGGCATGCCAATACTAATATTGCATGACACCTAAGGGAAATTATCATGGCAGTCAGCAAGGCGAGCCTCTCTGAAGATAGCCTCAGCCTTACCGAAGGCAGAACAGACTTCCCCCCAAGCAAGGCGAACCTCACCAAAGACAGCTCCAACTTCGATGGAGGTAGAGTGAACTTCACCTAGAGTGAAGACAACTCTAGTTTCATCTACAATAAGATGAGCCTCGCTGAAGACAACTTTAACCTCATTGAAGGTAAAACAAACTTCGCTAAGAGAAAGATAAGCCTCTCTAAGGATAGACTCAGCCTCACTGAAGGCAACCCTAACTTCACTGGAGGCAGAGTGAACTTCACCTAAAGTGAAGAAACCCACGCCAAATGCAGGCTCAATGTCATTAGAGGAAAAATAGGATTCACCCCAAATGAGATCTCAATGACCCTCACCCAGAACAAAAGCTAAGATATTCAACCGTCTCTCGGATTTGGATGTCAGTCAATAACTCTCTGGAGTTTTTTTTTAAAGCATCTTGCGATGCTCATTGTGCTTCCTTAAAGAAAACTAAAAATGGGGGTTATTCTCCAATCAAATTCGCCCGTAGTGATTTCAAATCTCAATCACAAGTTCAGACTTGTGATGAAGTTACAATGACCACGTCATTTGTAAGTCAAAGCTACATCATCTCAGGTGATGTTCCAATGACGAAAGCTGGCCTAGCGAAATTACTTTCAAGAAGAGTGACTACCACATCGAGGAGATATGTACATCTCCATCTATCAAAGAGTTGTTATTTACCTGTCTAAATCTATTCACCAAACCTTCAGAGTTTAGAGGCAAGTGGAAACAACGATCTCACAAGGATAAAGCTACTTTCAACCTTGATCTCCAAGAGTTCACAGTAAATATGACTGATGTAACCCAAGAAGACGACACTAGCACGTCAAATCTAGAAACTGGTGGTGTCTATGGCCACTACATCGAGATGAAGGGTAGCAATCCTCTTTGAATACTCTATTTTGAGGTCGCCATTTCGACGACCTCCTTTACAAGTGGATCATCCTTTTGCTAATGATATTAACATTTTCATAGCATCAAACACAACTCCTAACTCAAGTCAATGGCAGGAGTGGACATCCAACATGGCAGATAGAGAGACTATCAATGATCTAATTCACCATGTGGAGGCCCAAAAGAAGGCATCCAATGAGCCTTTCGATCGACTCGATAATATGTTTCAACAACTGCTACTTACTTATAGCTACCTGCGAGCACTGTAAAAGAGAAGAAGCTAGTTAGCATCTCTGTCAAGAAGGAGTCACTGCACCAACAAGATGTCTTCTCTTCTCGATCAAAGTCTAAGACATCCAGTCTATTGAAGACAAGGCGTAAATTGAAAACACTCAAAGGCCTCCAAAACCAGCTCAAAACTCTTACACAAAGGACTGAAATAAAGAAGGTTAGGATCACTCGACCTTAACCCATCGAATAGGACTCAATACCCTATCCGATGAAGTTTAAACTACCAATGTTACACATGTTCAATAGCAAAGGTTCCCCTAACTAATATATCTACTACTTTTATCAACAAATAGAAAATATAGTAGGGAATGAAGGTATCATGGCGTGACTTTTTATTGGATCGCTTTAGGAGGTACCCTTTGATTGGCTCTAGAATCTGACCGAGTGATCAATCAAATCTTGGGCTGACTTGGAATCACAATTCTTGTTCCAATTCCATTAGAACCAATCTGATGTAACAATGGTCATGCACCTTTCAGAGAAACAAAGAGGAGATGACTCAGTCAGAGACTACATCGAGACGTTTTGTAATTTAATCTTGTTTTGCTAGAACATGTCCCTACCGATGTTGCTCCAAACATGCCGGTATAACTTTGTTAGCCAAGTGGAAGCCCACATGGATGTTGTTAAGGTTAATTCATGGAAAGATCTAACTAAATAGGCAAAAATTGTCGAGAAATCTGCTGATAGGTTCAATCAACGTAATCCATGGTCAAGCAACAAAGACAATGACAGTGAGACAAGACAATCCTCTGATGATGAGAAAAATATGAGACAATCCTCCTAATCAAAGTTCAACACTCTTCGAATCTCGTCGAGCAGAACCATCAACACAACCTCTTGCTGCTATGGCAATGTTTCTTCAGCAATAGCAACACAATCTATCATGCCTTTGGCAACACTTCCTCAGCAACGCCAATCTACCTTCCTATGGCAATGGCAAATGCTTCTTCAATAACGACAACACAACCTATCATAGCTATGGCAACATTTCATTAGCAACGCCAACGCTACCTCTTTTGACTACAATAACATTTCCCCAATAATGCCACCCTAGTTTGCCAGCTTTTTCTTATAAGGCATGAGCCCTTAATGGCTGTCACGCCCCTGTTTTCACACTTAGATGCAGTCCAAGGTGAACCCAGAAATATCAAACCTGACATGCACCTCCACTATGTAACAACATATTTCACCAATCACAGTAATATCCTCTAGCCAAAACCAATATATATGAAGGTACAAAACAGGAATATAAGGGAAATAAATACTATAGACATGATACGGAATGATATATCTCATAAATAAAATCATGTCCTAAATAAACTAAACTGGAATACAACTGATATACATCTGGAGTATAAAATAACATGATTTTTCTCAACATGAATCGACTAGAAATCATACTAAGGCAAATTGTCTTAACAAAATGAGTACAAACTCAAATGACTGAATGGAAATATAAGACTACTATGGAGTCCATACTAGTAAAAATATGCGACAGTGACTATACAAGAACTCTGTCACCCTGCGACTCTCCGATGCTCTGAGCTGCCTAAAAATTTAAAATAAAATAAAAAAAAGAATAACAACAAGAGCGTTAGAACGCTAGCAAGATCACCTCGATCCGCCCCTAGGGGTAGGGCTACTAAGTATAGTGGAGGCTCTATCTATTAAGCATAGTTTACGTAGACCATTTTCCTCAAATCTAGGTAGAATTAATACTTAAAAATCTACAACACGAGACTGGTACGTTAAGCGAAATAATCCAAATAAGAAAACCCTCATGTATATACCATATGTCTTAAATTATAGATATCTAAATATTAATACCGAACTAAGAATAAACAATCTAAATAGAATCATTAATTAGAAATCCATAATATGAAACTGGTACTTCGAGCGAAAAAATCCAAATAAGAAAACCATCATGTATATACCATATGTCTTAAATTGTAAATCGCTAATCATTAATCCCAACTAAGACAGAAAAGATCATCACTGGAAAGTAAAGCATCATAATAGAAATATGCATGTGTGCATATCTTGTTTACTCACAATCATGAGTAACTCGATAAAAATACAACTCAATAATGAGTTGTATCATACTTGGCGTCCACCAAGGACTCAAGATAATTGGCCTACAATATTATCATCCTCTGTAAATTCTCGACAGAATATGCACACACCTCTGCACAAAATTATGCGGAAACTAAGACATAGGTTCACTAACCTCTGCATACGCTCGTGCGAAAACAATGACAACATAGGCTCATCGGCCTCGGCACACACTCGTGCAGAAACAATAACTTAGGTTCATCGACCTCTGCGCACACTTGTGCGGAAATAATAACAACATAGGCTCATCGGCCTCAGCGCACACTCTTGTGGAAAAAATAACATAGGTTCATCGACCTTAGCGCACACTCGTGCGAAAACAATAACATAGGTTCATCGACCACTTCGCACGCTCGTACGGATAAACAAATATGTATAGTGGAGTGAAATTCATCACGGTCTCATTTGCGGTGTACTAAATCACTAACTCAAATGTGTATTCGTAACAATATTTTATCATAATCCCCTAGGATACTCACATGTGTATTACGACATATTCATGACTGTGGGTGTAACATCGAGCGGCTCAAACTCCGCGATCGCGTCTCAAAACGGCGCAACCAAACTCCACGATCACGAACAAAGGTGCAAGAGAAAATCCTAAGTTGGTTGGCCGTCCCTTAGGCGTCGGTCTATCGGACACAAACGTGCACGTTGTGCACTAACAGGACCTCGCCGTGCATATGAATAGTACACATACGTATAAATAGTAACAATCCTTGTGAATAATGTCATACTCATGAATAGTACTCGTATGTATGAATAGTAATAGTACGTATAAATAACAACAGTATGTATGAATAGTGTGCGTACACATAAATAGTAACAGTACTTATGAATAGTACTCATACATATGAATAGTAACAGTACTTATGAATAGTACCGTATGTATGAATAGTAATTTTAGCGTTGAATAGCAACTCCGCCATGAACAGTGCTTTCCGTGGTGAACAGTATTCGCTGACAACTAACATTGTTTTCCGACAGTGAACAGTGTTTCCGACGGTTTTTTCCAATATTTTCGGATTGTATCTACGATTCTATTTATCAATTTAGGGTCTAAACCATCAAAATTAAAACTAATTAGGATGAGATTGGAAAAAGATGATCTTACCTTTAGAAGTGGTTTTGATCCCCTAAACAATTGATTCGTATAAAATTCCTTTACAAAAGTTGTAGATCCGATCTTCCTCTACAACTTTGCTTTACAAAGTTTCTTCAATTTCTAACAAAAAACAATTTGGGATTTTTTTTTGAGGGAGAGAGCGGTTGTTCACGGGAATGGGAAAGGAGATGAAATGAAGGAGAGAGATGATGATTATATATATATATATATAGGGTTTCAGTCTCCGTTGTCAGAACACAATGAAACTTTACTCACAGCCTGATCTTGAAATTCTAAGATCAATGGCACAAACCTCACGTCCATCTGATCAACAGATAAATTACTAAAAATACAAATATACTAGATTTTAGCAAACTCATGATACCGAGGCTGAAACTACAAATCGATTCCAATCTGATCCATTCATTCTAAAATGATCACAAATCATAATAAAACTTATTTATTATCATTTAAATTATTTCTCAATTTTTTTAAAGCTCATTTAAAATTATTTCACATATATGTATTGAATTGATCTCAAATCAACTCCTAGCATACTTAAACATTAATATATGTTATTTATCACTATAATAACATATTTATTATTATTTATCACAAAAATATTTAAATTTACGGGGTTTTACTATGGCAACATTATTTTCTTCGATATGTCCAATAGTACAAACTCTGTCAAAGCAATTAGTCGTCAAGTTCAACATCACGCCTCTAACGATGGCCTTTACATGGTAAATGACATCAGAATTTAGCTCTCTATAGGTACTCATGATAAAGTTAGGATATCTGAGTTCTAGGCTTGTGAAATCATTTTGTCCTTGTGTAGGAACTTTATTTCAATAGCTCATCGCAATAGAGCCATGAAGGAGTTATCATCATAGGTGTGGGGGTAGTGCTCTTCATATTCATAGACCAAGTCTTATTCTAATAACATGGATGAGTATGATGCCCTCATAATTGGCATACAATTCACCTAAGACATGGGTGCTCAATATCGTGAAGCCTATAGCGATTCTAAGTTGATCGTCAATCAAATATAAGGAGAATACGAGGTCCAACACAATGATCTCTACTGCCATACGATGAAACATTAATGGAACCTACTCATTCTTTTGAAAGCTTCTACATCACTATGTAGCCCCCCTCAAGAATGCTTACGCTGATGCCTTAGCGTCTCTAGTAGCTACTTTGCCCTTGTTCGATTGGTGTTACCCAATCGTCAACTATACCTTGCATGGTATAATGTCGAATCCCTATCCAAAGGAGATTGTGCCACTTCTTCTACAATCTCGTCACATAAGCATTGTACTGTCGATCATTCGATGGGTTATTACTCTTGTGCTTATCACCAAGTGAAGCTCTGAGGTAATCAAAGAAGTCCATGATGATACATTTGGAGCTAATCAAGATTTCTAACGTGGTTAAGTTTTTGAAGCACCACATTATCTACTGATTCGGCATCCTTCATAGGATTATACATGATAACAAACCATAGTTCGTCAGTTGACCATTCTTCAACTTCTACAATAAGTTCAGAATTCAAATGTGGCTTCTACTCCATACAATGAGCTACTAATGGTCTAGCTGAAGGTTTCAACAAGACCATTATCAAATTTCTAAAGAAGTTCGTCTCCTCCAACAAATGAGATTGACACAAGAAATTCTGAGAGTATTTATGGCTTATCGAGTATCAGTCCGCACTCCCACTGGCTCCAAACTTTTTTTCTTGGTCTATGGATGAAGTCGTGATCTCTTTAGAAATTCAAATGTCGTCATTGAGAACTACCCTTGCCGAGAAGATGACAACTAAGGGACAACATCAAAAGCGTCTCTAAGAACTCGAGACGCTAGATGAGTTGAGACTTCAAGCTCAGTAATAAATCGAGATCTACCAGTCACGAATCTTGAGAGCCTTCAACAGGAGAGTCAAGAAACGATCCTTCAAAGAAGGCGACCTAGTCTTAACTGTTCATCGACCCATGGTCATGACGCACAAGACTAAATGTATATTCCAACCTAAATGGGAAGGACCATCTGTAGTAGAGACATGCTACTCAAAATGATCATATCACCTAATTAACCTAAATGGCAATAGGCTCATGGCGCCAATCAAATTGAAGGTTTCTCAAGAAATATTACCCTCAATCTTGGCCAACATCATCTCCCCATTGTGATCCTAGTCACGTTTAAGTTGACTGTAAATATTGATCATCCTGGTCTAAAATCCCAATCAAAATCTCCAGTGAGTCATCAAGTTAACACCACACCTCTGCTTGACTCCAAATGCATTACCACTGTCATGTTAACATTACACCTATGAATGGTTTACACCCTAATGATCTGATCGGTTAACACTACACCTCTATTAGACCATTTCGTCGACTGGTTAACATTACAACTCTATCAACTTGTCTTTTTGGATTCGATCGGTTAACATTACACCTCTATTAATCTGCCTTTGTCAAAAATTGATTACTTAACATTACACTTCCATCGATTTTCTATCGTTAAGTTAAGATTATACTTCTAAATGATAGTCATCTCCTGGACTCTTTTGAACCAACCGGTTAACATTACACCTCTGTCGGTCACTCTCTTTAGCACGTTAAGATTAAACCTCTATCAAAATTCCTTAATATTGTTATGTTAATACAACATCTCTGAACAATGCCAACTTTGCAAACCTGATATATATGTTAATATTACACCTCTAATAATTTGATTCTATCGACCGGTTAACATTACGCCTCTGTCAACTTCCCCAATTGTCATGTTAACACCACACCTCTGAACAGTATGCACCCTTGGACTTACACATCTGTCAGTCCTCTTTCGAATCAATATGTTAACATTACACCTCTGTCGGTCTCTTGTTACATTCAATGGGATTATGAGGTTAAAATATTTCCTAACCTCCAATGGGCCTATGAGGTTAAATTATTTCCTAACCTCCAATGGGATTATGAGGTTAAATTGTTTCCTAACCTCCAATGAGATTATGATGTTAAATTGTTTCCTAACCTCTGACTAGTATACGAGGTTAAACTGCTCTCTACACTCTTTTTTTTAAACAACATAGATATCATTAGTAAAAGGGGGTTACATGGTTACGCCTCTCATAGACTTTGAGATCGATCGAGTCATGAAGTGAGTCATCCCTCACTTGTACAAAAGTATACACCATACATATAAGTGTAAAACAAAAGACATATAAGCTATTAACAGAGAAGCTCCTGAACAAGACAAAATACATCAAGAACTAAAAAAGGACTCCAGATTACAGCCACTGCCTCCTCAACTGGGTACATTGCCACCTGTGGAACAAATTAAGGGGTATAGAAAGCTATCAACTTGGCCAATGTCGCAGGCACAAATACCGATCCGGCTTGGGCATGGTCACAAAAATCTGCACTATTATCATGTGATCTCAAAAACCATCCAATACCATGCTCATTGTCAAAATTGCTGCAGTAAGAGACCAGGACGTTGCTGCTCAGTCCAGTAGCATCATCATAGATATAAGAACATACATCAACACGGCTATAGGAGAATGTCAAATTGGCCATTAAGGCTGGAGCAATCACCAAAACCCTGTTGACCTGGGCACAAAAGAGAGATTCACCAGTATCACATGAGCTCAAGAATCAGCTAGTGCCATCTAATTGTCAAAGCTGATCGGACCCTTGGGGGGGGGGGGGGGGGGTTAGAGGACCAACATAATTCGGAACCCTGCAGTAGGTTTGGCCCATCTGATCCAGCCATATTTGTTTCTGGATCGGCCTGGGGAGGTCCTCCAGAGTAATAAAGTATTGAACATGGGGAAGGGAGTGACCCGAGTTAGATAGGGCATCCGCAGCTGAATTGGATTCTCTCACACAGTGACGAACAGGTAGTAACTGTTCCATACACTCCAATGAATATACAAATATAAACTGTTTCTTCATGGTCCAACACTTTAAGAGCTTAAACTGTGTAGACTCCAACAAGTACATGAGTATAAAATATTTCCTACGCTCCTGTAGGCTGTCTAAAAATTACTGCAGATAGTTAATCATTACAAAACGCTGACGATAAAAGTTACAATCTGACGACTTTCACGACAACATACAAGAGTTACAAATTGAAGACTCTCACATTTCTAAGAGCCAAATGTAAGGACTACAAGATGACGATCTTCGCAGAACTTGAAAAAGAGATTACAATTAACGATCTCTTCAAAGCAAAACGCGAGGGTCTAACACCGCATACCAACTCTAAAACACGAGGGTCCACCCTCGCGCTCCAATTCTAAAACGCAAGGGTCGCCCCCGCATTTCAACTCCAAAATACGAGAGTCACCCCCCACGTTCCAACTTCAAACGCGAGGGTCGACCCCTGCGTTTCTTAGGCTAAACGCGAGGGTTGCTCCAGAACACAAATCTTGCGTTTGACTGTTTTAATTATAATTTGAACGATTCAAAACTATTTTCCACATAATGGGGCCATTAAGCCCACATTACGGAGAGATTTATGAGGTCAATTACACCCCTAGATCTCTATAAATAGCTGAGAATTCAGTCGAATAAGGATCTTTTTTGGGGATCATCTTGGGTTGGCTATCTTTGAGATCGGCTATTGCATTAGAGAGAGAAATCATTGGCTCATTTTGTTAAAAGAATTAAAATTCCTTTTTAAAATTAACTCTCTTACAGAATTCTAAACTCGTCCAGAGTACTAAACTCGTCTAGAGTTCTAAACTTACCTTGCAAGTTCTTCCAAGACGTCAAGTCAAGAACCAAAGACGAAGCTCCACGAAACAAGGTGTTCGGATCGTCAACGGGATGCAAGAAACAAACTCCCATAGACACCACAAAGAAGCCAGTATTAAACAAAGGGAAGGATCTTCGTCGATTCTTCTCTCTTTTGTAAATCGGGAAACCGATAAGAAAGTTGTAATTTCTTTTTCTAAATCAATTAGAGAGAGATTACTTTGAGAGATTGTAATATTCTTTTTCTAAATCAGTTAAGGAGATTAATTTATTTCTCAGTTTTCTTATAATTTTTCTCGTAAACAGCTCCAACTACACAAGAGACTAAACCATGGAAGCCAGGAATCTCCCTAGCTCGGTAAAGATGATGGAATATTCCAGCTACGTATGAGTATAAACTATGATTAAACATTTGGCTAAACTCCAACAACTATGCCAACATCCGTCTACACTCTAGCAGTTACGCTAAGATCCGGCTATGCTATAATAATTATGCTAAGATCCAGCTATACTTCAGTAGCTTCGCCAACATTCAGCCATGCTCCAGTAGCTACGCGAACATTTAGGCACGCTCTAGTAGCTTCGCTTGAAATATGGGTTCCAAACACATAACTAGATGGAATCTCAACAACAAGCACTTTAAAATACAACCGAGCATTCAACCAGGATGAATCTATAGCAAAGGAATCCACTTTCAATAGTACGTCTTTGACAACCAAGTAGACAAACAAGAAAAAGTTTCAACTTAAGCAAGACGACTCAAAGTACGTTTAATAGCACACCTCCAGCTATTACCCAAAATATTTTGATCCATATTACAAACCAAAAGTAGGATCTCGAAAAGTTTGGGAGGTCTTGTAGATAGTTAAAATATACTCTTTCTTGGACCAATGCTCAGTCCGAGTCCAAGAAGTAAACACTCATACGCTAAACACTTCAAATGGTCTCAAGGATCAAAATATGGTAGGCTACAGTGACGTTCACTGCATCTGAGCCAAAGAGGACCCAAGTCTAAGTTAATCCTCAAGTCGCACTCAAGGCTAATTCAAAAGGCATCCTCAAGTCGGCCAAGTCAATAAATGAGTTCACGTCGGATTCTGAGGCAAATCTAAACTTATCAATGAAGTTCACCAACCAAACAAGTGAACTCTGTCACACAGTTCACCTCGAACCAACCCGATCGAGTCAAGAGTGGGTCGACTCCTAATTCAAACTTTAGACTGAATCAAAAGGCATCATTAAGTCGGCCACGTCAAGTCGAATTTTGTGCTAAATTCAAACTCGTGAGTGAAGTTTCCAACCAATTAATTAGCAAACTTCATCCACAACTACCCATGTAGTCCTAGTCATCCACGATTCAGAAGAGATGGCCTACCCACACGTAAAATTAACTTCGCTCACATAGTCCACATGGGACATATAGCAAAGTTTGCAGAAGTTGTAGTGAAGTTCGCTAAATCTAAAGCCGCAACGAAGCTCACCAAAGTTGTAGTGAAGCTCCCCCAAGCAGCCACGAGCTTCACACAATAGCCCACATAGGCCATGTCACCCATTCTGACGAAGTGCGCTTATGGTCATTATTGACGAACTTCGCATGTGGTCATTATTGGCGAAATTCACCCATGACCGATTGGGATGAGCGTTGCCCATAACCATTTTCGGAAGCTACTTTAAAGAAAAGGGTTAATGACTACTAACTCACCCATTTAAGGGGAGTTAATACCCACTAACTCACATATTTAATGCTCTAAAACCTATAAATAGGCATGATCAACAATGGACACACGAGCGGAGGAAAAGGTCTTAGGCCTAACGTTATTCTTAGCTAGACTTCTTGCTATTGAGAAAAGAGAGAGATTTAGAAGCTACATCGACAAAGAGTTCATATCTCCTCCATTCTTATTGATCATCATAGATTATTATCATAGGCTAATCATTTAGCCTGATCAACAATCCTTGTGAGAGAGGATTCATTCTCTTCAGCTAGATCATCTAACTTAATCAATAGTTTTTGTTAAAAAGGATATGTTAATATCTCTTCATCCAGATAAGATTGTGCTATCTTCTAAGAGATTAGAGATTACCAATCAGCGAAAGACTCACCGTCTTAATCAGCCAGTCAAATGAGTACAAGATCGACACTCCATCGATATAAAATAGAATCTTAAAAAATATAAATTTTTCTTTTATTTTATTATAATCTTTTTATTATAATATGCATCAATTGTAATATAAAAGACCTAAAACACCCTCACGAAACTCTACAAAGTCCAAGTTTTGTTCATGTGTAAGGCTTTAGCCTCCTATTCTCTAGCTGCTCGCTATCGGCTAGCATCAGCTATTTCACATTCCTCTTGATAAGAATTAGGTTCTAGATATTCTATTATACATGCATAGGTGGTGACATAGTCTTGCATCCAAACTAGAGGGCGCCTTTGTCGGGTTGAATTTGTTTGGTTAACTAGCTCATGAAGAGATTGTTCTTCATGTTCATCTTCTTGATCTTCATGCTTTTGCTCTTCTTCGACTTCCATATCTATCTGGCTATCTGAACTTTCCTGATCTTCAATTAGAATAGTCTCTGTTATTTCTGTAGTGGACTGCTTCTTTTCTTTCTACAATGAATCTTCATTAAAGACAGCATCTCGACTTAGCTTCAACTTGTGGTCAGCAGGATCCTACAATCTGTACCCCTTCCATCTGCATAGCCAAGAAAAATGCACTCCTTCGATTTTGGGGCCAATTTAACCCTCTGGTTCTTAGAAATCCAAGCATAAGCATCACAACCAAAAATACAAAGAAATTAATAATTAACAAGTTTTATAGACTAAACATCCTCCGGAATTTGGCAACCCAGTGTAGCGATAGGATTTCTAGTCACCAAGTAACAAGCGATGCTAACTGCTTCAGCCTAAAAAACCTGATCCAGACCAGCAGCGTACATCACACTAGCAGTACGATCACTAATTGTTTGGTTTATCTACTCTGTAATGCCATTTTGTTGCAAAGTGCCTGGAACTGACAACTATCTTTTGATGCCATGCTCACTACAAAAATCCTAAAATTCCTTTGAAGTATATTCTCCTCCATTGGTGATCTAAGACACTTAATACTTTTGCTTTTTTTTTATTTTCAATAACAGCCTTGCAAATCTTAAAACATGCAAAAGTGTTAGATTTCCTCTTGAGCATATAATCCCAGACTTTCCTAGAATAATCATCAATAAATGACACAAAGTACTAAGCACCGCCTAGATTTGTAGCTTTAGCATCCATGTATCAGAATGAACTAATTCTAGGAAATCTTTACTTCTGCTAGTAGATGAAGGGAAATTAGTTCTATGACACTTCCCAAACACACAATCTTCACAGAAATCTAGATCAACATATTTCAAACCAGGAAGTAAGTGTCGATCACAGAGTACTTTAAGGCCATGCTCGCTCATGTGTCCTAAAAGCTTGTGCCATGTTGTTACATAATCTGTCATGGCATTTGCCACCATAGCATCACTAACAATAGTCTCTCCAAAGAACTTGTATATACCTTGAGATAACTCTCCCTTCGCTACTATCATTGCTCCTTTGACTATCTTCATGCATCCTTTTTTTGCACTGTATTGTAACCATCTTCGTTGAACTTTCGAAGTGAGAGAAGGCTCTTGCACAAACCAGGTATATGACGGACATCATGAATGACTTGGGTGATCCCATAAAACATAGTGATTCTGACATCTCTAACTCCCATTGTTTCACATGAGATATCATTTCCAACACGAAAAGTGTTGGAATATCAAATTAAAATGCTAGAATAAATGAGTTTTAGAAGTGCAAGGGTCATAAGTTTAGAAGGTGAAGAGACATAGGTTATGGAAGAATAAGAGTAACTTACTCATTTATGACATTTATCTTTATGGCATTAAAATAGGAGTTTAATTTGTGACTATTGGTATGCCTAGACGTTTTTGTTTTTGAAGCCTATATAAAGGGCTATTGTAATCCTTGTTTGATATGAAGAGAGAAAATTGAAGAAAAATAAGTGAGTTCTTCATTTGAAAGAGTTCTAAGTTCGTAAACTTAAGAGTCATCAGTGGTATCAGAGCCACTTGATCCAATTTTCCCATTCTCTCTTCTTCTCATGGCTACCACAAATAATCTTGTCAATCCTCAAGTGCCAAAATTATTGAAAGATAACTATGAGAGTTGGTCAATCCAAATGAGAGCCTTATTTTCATCAAAACAAGAAGACCAACAGAAGCAACGACAAGCAAGGAAGCATGGGAAATCCTTGCGACCATCTACAAAGGTGTCGAGCGGGTGAAGCGAATTCGCCTCCAAACTTTGAGGGGCGATCTTGAAACCGCTCAAATGAAAGATGAAGAACAAATCTCCGAATATTATTCACGATTACTTCTAATTGTGAATAAAATAAGGAGAAATGGAGAGAAGATGGAGGACATTCGAGTGATGGAGAAGTTGCTCCGATCCCTCACATCAAAATTCGAGCACGTGGTGGCGGCAATTGAGGAGTCAAAGAATTTGGAGGATATCTCAATAGAGGAGCTCTTGGGATCTCTCCAAGTTCATGAACAACGAATGCAAAAGAAGGCTAGTTCCATAGTTTTGGAGCAAGTACTAGAGTCAACATTGACTCTAAGTAATCAAGGCTCATAAGCAAGAGGTCATGGTCGTGGTCGTGGTAGAGGCAGAGGACGTGGTCCCCAACAACAAACCACTCAAAATCAAGTGGAGACCCAAAGCTTTAGAGGACGAGGACGAAGCAATCGTGGAAGATCCACACCTGGGCGTGGAAGCAACAAGAATGTTCAGTGCTATAACTGTCACAAGTTTGGGCACTATGCTTCAAATTGTTGGCACAAAACTGAAGACCAAACCAATCTTGCCGAAGCAACAAATGATGTGGGTAACAACTCTACGCTTCTTCTTGCTAATGATGATTCAAGTGTTGAGAATGATGCTTGGTACCTTGACTCGGGTGCTAGCAACCACATGTGCGGGAAGAAAGAACTTTTCATGGAACTCGCAGAAGGAGTTCATGGAAGTGTGAGCCTCGGAGATTCTTCAAAACTCCCGGTTGAAGGCAAAGGGAAGATTAAGATCTACCAAAAGGATGGTAAGCCCGAGTATATTTCCGATGTTTACTATATTCCTAACATGAAAAGTAATATTCTTAGCATCGGTCAATTACTCGGAAAGGGATACAAAGTATATATGGAGAACAACCATCTTTGGTTGAAAAATACAAATGGAGGCCTCATAGCTTGTGTTAAGATGACAAGGAACCGCATGTTTCCCTTGCATCTAAACACAAAAGTCGACAAGTGTTTTCAAGGACTCATGGAGAATGAGTCATGGAGGTGGCATCTTCGCTTCGGCCATCTAAACTTCAGCGGTTTGAAGTTGTTGTCTACAGCTGGCATGGTACGAGGTCTACCAACAATTGATCCACCGAATCATATTTGTGAAGGTTGTGTAATCGGCAAGCAACCGCGACTTCCTTTTCCCAGTGGAAAATCATGGAGAGCAAGTGTACCATTGCAACTTGTTCACACCGACATCTGCGGACCGATCGATCCCGTCTCTTTGGGAGGTAATAGATATTTTATAACTTTCATTGATGACTTCAGTAGAAAGTTGTGGGTGTACACTCTTAAAGAAAAATCTGCTGCCTTTACTACATTCAAACATTTTAAAGCTTTAGTTGAAGCAGAGAGCGGCCACAAGCTAAAAATTCTTCGATCTGACCGAGGTGGTGAGTACACCTCAAATATGTTTCAAGAATATTGTAGGGAGCAAGGTATAAAGAGACAGTTTACTACTGCCTACACACCACAGCAAAATGGCATTGCAGAAAGAAAAAACCGGACCATCCTCGACATGACAAGAACCATGCTCAAAGAAAAGGGATTGCCAAAGCAGTTCTGGGCAGAAGTCGTGGCGTGCTCAGCTTATTTGCTCAACCGATGCCCCACAAAGATAGTGAAGAACAAGACACCTCAAGAGGCATGGAGCGGTTACACGCCTAGTGTGGCACACCTACGAATTTTTGGTTGTGTTGCATATGCTCAAGTACCTGAAGTCAAAAGGAAGAAGCTTGACAATCGCGGTGAAAAATGCATTTTCATCGGATATAGCGAGGAGTCGAAGGCATACAAGCTCTACAATCCACTAACCAAGAAACTAGTTGTTAGTAGAGACATTGTCTTTAATGAAGAAGAAGCATGGAACTGGAGCAATGAAGATCAACCAGTGGTGAATGAACCCGATGAGTCTCTGCATGAGGAACCATCACTAGGTACACCACCATCTCCTCCACACTCTACACCCTCTCCTGCAAGAGGTTCTCCATCTTCTGGGGAAAGTAGTAGCAGCGAATCTACCATGCAACGAGGTCCCATCAAAATGAGAAGCCTCAGGGAGATCTATGAGAAGATAGAAGAAGACGAAGAGTCAAATCTTTTCTGCTTATATGCTGATCATGAACCTCTCACCTTTCAAGAAGCTGTAAAAGAAGATTATTGGCGAACAGTAATGGAGGAGGAGATCCACGCCATCCAAAAGAATGACACTTGGGAGTTGACAACTCTTCCACAAAATCACAAGGCAATAGGGGTCAAGTGGGTGTACAAGATCAAGCGCACAACAAATGGTGAAGTTGATCGGTACAAGGCGAGGCTTGTAGCGAAAGGTTACAAACAAAAGTACGACATCGACTATGAAGAAGTCTTTGCTCCGGTTGCTCGACTGGATACGGTGAGACTATTAATTTCACTTGCAGCTCATCACAGGTGGAATATATATCATTTGGATGTCAAGTCAGCATTTCTCAATGGCGTTCTTGAGGAAGAGGTGTACGTGTAACAACCAGAAGGCTTTCTTATGAAAGGGCAAGAAGACAAAGTGTACCATTTGAAGAAAGCCTTGTATGGCTTAAAGCAGGCACCACGGGCGTGGAACGCCCGAATTGATGGCTATCTTCATCAAAACGGCTTCATTAAATGTCCCTATGAACACGCCATCTACATGAAGAGGAACCATAGAGGCGAATTTCTAATAATTTGTCTTTATGTTGATGATTTATTGTACACAGGAAGCAGTACCGAGATGCTTGCTGAATTCAAGGCGGCAATGTTCAATGAATTTGAGATGACGGACAATGGATTAATGTCCTATTTTCTTGGCATTGAAGTGAAGCAGCAACAAGAGGGGATTTTTATATCCCAGAAGAAGTACATGAAGGAGATCTTAGAGAAGTTCAAGATGAATGAATGCAACCCTGTAAACACCCCAGTAGCCATCGGAATGAAGCTATCAAGAGAAGAAGACGGACATTTTGTGGATTCAACTCTTTTCAAAAGTCTAGTTGGCAGCCTGAGATACTTGACGATCACAAGGCCCGATATTACTTATGGAGTTGGACTTGTGAGTCGCTATATGGAGACACCGAATGAATCTCACTGGCTAGCTGCGAAGAGGATACTAAGGTATATCAAAGGCACACTCAACCTGGGTCTCTTCTATGCATATGATGAAAATGCACAACTAGTTGGTTACTCAGATAGTGACTGGGGAGGTGATCAAGATGAGAGAAAAAGCACCACAGGCTATGTTTTCTATCTTGGGTCAACTGCATTTTCATGGACCTCAAAGAAGCAAGGAGTTGTAGCTTTATCTTCATGTGAAGCAGAGTATGTGGCGGCTGCATCTACAGTATGTGAAGCAATTTGGTTGCGAAACATATTAAAGGAGTTGGATCATCCACAAGAAGACTCGACTGTAATTTTTGTGGACAACAAATCAGCCATCCAGCTTGCAAAGAACCCAGTACATCATGGGAGGAGCAAACACATAGATACACGGTTTCATTTTCTCACCATTGAACTGAAGCATTGTCACACCACTGAACAAGTGGCAGACATATTCACCAAGCCATTATCAGGTGAAACTTTCATGAGGCTAAGAGACATGCTTGGCATAAAGACATTTTGATTTGAAGGGGCGTGTTGGAATATCAAATTAAAATGCTAGAATAAATGAGTTTTAGAAGTGCAAGGGTCATAAGTTTAGAAGGTGAAGAGACATAGGTTATGGAAGAATAAGAGTAACTTACTCATTTATGACATTTATCTTTATGGCATTAAAATAGGAGTTTAATTTGTGACTATTGGTATGCCTAGACGTTTTTGTTTTTGAAGCCTATATAAAGGGCTATTGTAATCCTTGTTTGATATGAAGAGAGAAAATTGAAGAAATATAAGTGAGTTCTTCATTTGAAAGAGTTCTAAGTTCGTAAACTTAAGAGTCATCAGTGGTATCAGAGCCACTTTATCCAATTTTCCTATTCACTCTTCTTCTCATGGCTACCACAAATAATCTTGTCAATCCTCAAGTGCCCAAATTATTGAAAGATAACTATGAGAGTTGGTCAATCCAAATGAGAGCCTTATTTGGTTCTCAAGAGTTGTGGGAGCTGATCATTGATGGGTTCACGGAACCTACACCAGAAGTAGAAGCCACCTATACCGCCGAAGAGAAGAAGGCTCTCAGAGAACAAAGAAAGAAGGATAGCAAGGCTCGTTTTCTACTCTATCAAGGGTTGGACGAGTCTACCTTTGAGAGAGTTGCCGAAGCAACGACAAGCAAGGAAGCATGGGAAATCCTTGCGACCATCTACAAAGGTGTCGAGCGGGTGAAGCGAATTCGCCTCCAAACTTTGAGGGGCGATCTTGAAGCCGCTCAAATGAAAGATGAAGAACAAATCTCCGATTATTATTCATTTAGCTTTGTAAAATCAATTAAAAATAGTAAAACAGCTCCAAAAAATATGAAATTTTGTGGAATGGTTTTAGACATGTATATTAACATGTTAGAGAAAGAATTTCTGAAAAATAATTTCTCATTTGAGAGAAATAAATGTTTGAACACAGATATACAGTTTCTGAAAATCTGCTGACATACACGATTTTGTAAAATCAATTGGGCACAGTAAATCAACTCCAAAAATAGTAAAAATTTTAGGGAAGTTT
>NC_033798.1:88314279-88384789 GCF_001876935.1 Asparagus officinalis
AAATGTTTATAAATATGAAAACAAACATGTTAGAAAAAGAATTTCTCAAATTGAATTTCCATTTGTGAAAACTCATGTATTTTGCAAGTATGTCCAAAACATGAAAAACCCAAAACTATGCATGTATATATATAACTATATATATACATAGAAACCAACTATGTGTGTGTATATGATATTGAGCTTAGAGTATCTAACACACATAATATAAAACCTAAACTAAATAGAAAACAAACATGTTAGAAAAAGAATTTCTCAAATTGAAATTTTTATTTGTGAAAACTCATGTATTTTGCAAGTGTGTCCAAAGCATGAAAACTCAAAACCATGCATGTATATATATAACTATATATATACATAGAAACCAACTATGTGTGTGTATATGATATTGAGCTTAGAGTATCTAACACACATAATATAAAACCTAAACTAAATATACCAAAGCTTGATCTTAATCTTCAATAGGCTTGACTTGATATATTTGCGGATGAAGCTTGAACTTGATCTTTAACTTTGAATTGCAAGGCTGCTTGGTAGTGAGGTGGCATATTATCCTCCACTCATTCAAATGGGGGGACCACATTCACATGGGTTGAATGTGGTCCCCCCAATTGAATGAGTGGATGAGAATGAGACACCTCACTACCAAGCACAAAATTTGTGCTTGGTAGTGAGGTGGCATATTATCCTCCACTCATTCAAATGGGGGGACCACATTCACATGGGTTGAATGTGGTCCCCCCAATTGAATGAGTGGATGAGAATGAGACACCTCACTACCAAGCACAAAATTTGTGCTTGGTACCAAGTATACCCATTTTTCTCATATATATATATGATTGCTCCCCCTATCAAAAAGCCATATAGAATATATGCGATGAAGATCATGGCAAAACATATGTGAGCAAGCATACATGAATATGCTAAAAATTTTCTCACATACATGAAGATAATGAGAACATATATAAATATATCAAGATGAACATATTGTCTCATATCATAAAAGCCAATGTATAAAATAGATTTATGAAATCAAAAGAAGAGAAATATGAGAATCATGTAAAAAGTTTTCAAATGAAAACAAGTCAACCAATTGAAATCATAAATCAAAGTTTATATCCAAAAACGATGTTTTTTTCTTTACATAACTTGATCAAACCACTCATAGAATACATTATAAAGCACGAATAGATGATCCATTAGCACAAACACATAAATATCATCATATAAGTGAATTATAATGAATTCAAAAGCAACAAATCAAAACAAAATTTTTAAGAGAGGCAACAATTATATCAAGCTCTTGAGCTTGTTCCAACCCATATAATCATTTTAGCATCCGGTAAACTTGATTTGGGAATAAACACCCGATGAACCCGGAGGGTTATATAAGTACAAACCTCTCATCAAAACAAAACAAATAATCATGAAAACATAAGATTTTATCAATTATAAATTTATTTTCATAATCAAAATATTTTAAGACATAATTTTAAAACCAAGAAAGGAAAAAGTAAGAACACTAAAATTCTTGGTTTAAAGTTTAAATTTGTTTTGGTACCCAAGAACTCTTGGTACCAAAAGATTTAGGGACATGACCCCTATCATTAAAGCTCAAAGCCTTAGGGTTATGAACCCTCTTAGGCACATATGGTGCACTAACATGGTCAAAACAATATTCATTCAAATGACCCTTCCTATTGCAATTTGTGCAATGAAAGAGATCCATTTGTTTTTGTGGACCATTAGCTCGTGCACGGGAATCATTTGCAAATAAAGATTTTCTTTTAAAATTATTTTGCAAATGAGAAACATTCTTAAACAATGGTTTATTTGGAACATATTGTAATTTAGAAGCTTTTTGTATATCAAAACAAAATTTAGCAAGATGTTCAAACTTACCAACAAATTTTAGCAAGATGTTCAAACCTACCACAAACATCACATTTAAAAACATGTGGTCTATTGGAAGCATTTGTCAAATGAGATTTTCTTTTCAAATCAAAGCAATATTTGGCCAAATGACCAAAACGACCACAATAATCACACTTGAACACACTAGCATGCTTATGATGAACTTTGTGAGAATGAGCATGTGAATGTGTAAGTGAACAAGATGAAGAAGCTATATGAGATGCACAAGGAACATTAGAATTCTTATGTTTGTGTGCATCATAACAAAACTTAGCTAAATGACCTTGACGGCCGCAAATAGAACACTTATAAGTTTTGCTATACATGTGTGCATAATGAGTAGATGATTTTGATTTAGTCTTGGCACACATGTCCATAAGCCTCTTATGATTATTAATGCATATTTTCAAAGTTGAATCTAAAGATGAAATACTATTTTTCATAAGATTCAAATCTTCATTTTTAGGCACATATGCATTTTTAGAAGTAGAACATAAATAGTTATTTATAAAAGAAGCTGTATCATTCTTTATGTTCTCTACTTCTAACATGGCATCAATCTTAGCATGAGATAAGCTAGAAATGGATGATGATAATTTCTCATTTTCCAATTTTAACATATCATTACTTTCTTTAAGAGCAACATTTTCTTTGGAAATGATATCAAAATTGGAAGCTAGCTTCTCATGATCGGATATAAGTTCTACATGCTTGCTTTGTAAATTAATGAAATCATTTTGCAATTTGTTAAAGGCATGTAATAATTTTTCACTAGCACAAGCAAGTTCATCACTAGATAAATCATTATCGGGTTCGAACTCGCAAACCTCACTAGGGCTATCGCCTAGTGCACGTGTGCATGACGCTCCACATGAACTTGAAGCCGGATCCGCCAAAGCTTGTTGGATCGCCTCCAAGTCCCCTTGATGTGCTTCTATAAATTTCCAAAGTTTGTAAGCACTATCAAAATGAACAAACTTGTTAGACATAGATGAATTAAAAGCATTTAGCAAATATTCTAACAAAATATTGTTCATTGTAAACATACGATGATCATTCTTATTCCACTTAGATTTCTCCAAAGTGGGCACAATATAAGCATCATCTATAATTTCCCATAAATCAAAGTGTTTAGATTGAACAAAAAGTTTAAATCTAACACACCATTGGGCATAGGGGAAATTATCTAATCTAGGAGCAATATTGATGGCATAACCTAAACCATGCATATCCATAATATAAAAGGCAAGCAAGATACAAATAAAGCTCAAAATTAGATTAGCACAATAAGCTAACTTGGATCTTTAACTCAAGGCGATTAGACCTTAAATCAAAGAGCACCAAGCTCTGATACCAATTGTTAGACCCTAGAGGGGGGGTGATTAGGGTCTTATGCTAATCTAATCCGATTAAATGCCAATTAAAATTAATTAACAAGTTGTATTCTTGCAAGATAGATATACAAGAGTTATAAACAAGAATAAGCAATATACACAAAGTGATATATCCTATATGATGAAATATATATGAGTATATGAGCAAGGATATATAAACTCAAGGGTAAACAATCTAAACTAGATAGTGGATGATATAGATAATGAGCTAATGACAATGGCGATATAAGATATGAACATAAATATGAATGAACGCCAAAGCACACTCAAACAAGCAATATGATCACGGAGTTCGGACCTTCCGTCCTACGTCTCCGCTCCCCACTCCCGGGGAGAAATCCACTAACACAATCCGGTTTGGAAGCCGGAACTTCTTCTACACACTCGGTTTTCTAGCTAACCGAAAACTCTACAACTCACACTCTTGCAATCACACTCTACACCCACTAAGTGTTGGACCTAGCCGTGTCTCCCTCAAGTGCTCGGTTACAACCTCTCCCTAGGCACGTCAACCGACGCCACTCCTCTTGGGACGATCCCCGACTCTCACCACACACTCCTCACTCGGTGTACAAGTGTATTACAAAGTGAATCTCACAATAAGCACAATATAACAAATGATTGTTCTCTCTAACAAGATGAGAACTCAATTAAGCTCACTCTCAATGTCACAAACCCACAACCCTAAATTATACTATGAATGTAAATACAATAAGCTCAAAAGGTTGTGTGTGAACAAAGAGATATAAATCAAAACTAAACTCAATGTAGTTCTAGCTTAATAACAATGATAATCAAATATATAAAAAAGCTAGAAATAGAGTTTAGAAAACTTCTCAATATATCAAGAGTTGGAGGGAGAATTGAGAGAAATAAATGTTTGAACACAGATATACAGTTTCTGAAAATCTGCTGACATACATGATTTTGTAAAATCAATTGGACACAGTAAATCAACTCCAAAAATAGTAAAATTTTTAGGAAAGTTTCTAAACATGTAGATAAATATTTAAAAGAAAGAATTTCTTAAATATCACTTCCCATTTGTGAAAACTCATCTGTTTTGTAAAAACATGCACGAACATGCACGAACGAAAAACATGATTTTGTAAATTCCATTAAACATAACAAATCAATTCCAAACTTGATGAAACTTTGAGAAATGTTTGTAAACATCTTGATAAAACTTTGCGAAATGTTTATAAATATGAAAACAAACATGTTAGAAAAAGAATTTATCAAATTGAATTTCCATTTGTGAAAACTCATGTATTTTGCAAGTATGTCCAAAACATGAAAACCCAAAACCATGCATGTATATATATAACTATATATATACATAGAGAGCTTAACGTACTTAACACACATAATATAAATCCTAAACTACATTACTCAAGCAATCTTGATCTTCAATTAAGCTTGACTTGGTACACTTGCGGATGAAGCTTGAACTTGATCTTTAACTTTGAATTGCATAGGCTTCACCGACATTCCGCCAACCTCCTTTGGATATGATCGTTGAAGCGCAATCCATCCATCCTCCAACAACGTTGTTTGTCTACAAAATATAGGAATGCACAAACACTAGACAAACAACATTAGTAGTAAATTATTTGTAAATCATCATCAAAACAAGAAAGCCAACACCATAGAGGCGAATTTCAAATAATTTGTCTTTATGTTGATGATTTATTGTACACAGGAAGCAGTACCGAGATGCTTGCTGAATTCAAGGCGGCAATGTTCAATGAATTTGAGATGACAGACAATGGATTAATGTCCTATTTTCTTGGCATTGAAGTGAAGCAGCAACAAGAGGGGATTTTTATATCCCAGAAGAAGTACATGAAGGAGATCTTAGAGAAGTTCAAGATGAATGAATGTAACCCTGTTAACACCCCAGTAGCCATCGGAATGAAGCTATCAAGAGAAGGAGACGGACGTTTCGTGGATTCAACTCTTTTCAAAAGTCTAGTTGGCAGCCTGAGATACTTGACGATCACAAGGCCCGATATTACTTATGGAGTTGGACTTGTGAGTCGCTATATGGAGACACCGAATGAATCTCACTGGCTAGCTGCGAAGAGGATACTAAGGTATATCAAAGGCACACTCAGCCTGGGTCTCTTCTATGCATATGATGAAAATGCACAACTAGTTTGTTACTCAGATAGTGACTGGGGAGGTGATCAAGATGAGAGAAAAAGCACCACAGGCTATGTTTTCTATCTTGGGTCAACTGCATTTTCATGGACCTCAAAGAAGCAAGGAGTTGTAGCTTTATCTTCATGTGAAGCAGAATATGTGGCGGCTGCATCTACAGTATGTGAAGCAATTTGGTTGCGGAACATATTAAAGGAGTTGGATCATCCACAAGAAGACTCGACCGTAATTTTTGTGGACAACAAATCATCCATCCATCTTGCAAAGAACCCAGTACATCATGGGAGGAGCAAACACATAGATACACGGTTTCATTTTCTCAGAGACCATGTAAAGCAGAAAACCGTTGAACTGAAGCATTGTCACACCACTGAACAAGTGGCAGACATATACACCAAGCCATTATCAGGTGAAACTTTCATGAGGCTAAGAGACATGCTTGGCATAAAGACATTTTGATTTGAAGGGGCGTGTTGGAATATCAAATTAAAATGCTAGAATAAATGAGTTTTAGAAGTGCAAGGGTCATAAGTTTAGAAGGTGAAGAGACATAGGTTATGGAAGAATAAGAGTAACTTACTCATTTATGACATTTATCTTTATGGCATTAAAATAGGAGTTTAATTTGTGACTATTGGTATGCCTAGACGTTTTTGTTTTTGAAGCCTATATAAAGGGCTATTGTAATCCTTGTTTGATATGAAGAGAGAAAATTGAAGAAATATAAGTGAGTTCTTCATTTGAAAGAGTTCTAAGTTCGTAAACTTAAGAGTCATCAAAAAGTAGCTCGATTGCAACATTGATAGGTGTGAAAATAATCCCTACATGGAGTTATATGGAAAGATTCACCAGAATCTAAATCCACTCATGCATGGTACCTGAGTTCTCATCAATAGATAAAACTTCACCATCTATTGTAGAAGTCCCACTTTCTGCAAGATTTTCTTGATATTCTGAGGATTCAGCCTTTTGATCACTCTGCTTATCTGCCTTTGACAATTTACAACCTTTTCGAAGATGACCAATTTTGTTGCATTTCCAATACTTTGCTTTGGTTTGCCATATTGATTTGGATCTGTTTTTACCTCAACTTCTACTGCCTCTATCTATCGATTTACCCCTTGCCATCATTACATCGCCTGAAGATCTCATAGTTGAATTTCTTTTAGATTCTTTAGTTAATAATGACGACACAACCGAATCAAAACTGAGAGATGAATTGTAGCTAAGGCTCATGATTAAGCTATCCCATGAGTCTGGCATCGAGCAAAGCAACAAGATAGCCTTTTCTTCATCGTCTATCTTTACTTCAATGCTCGTGAGCTTGTTGACTAGAGTGTTAAACTCATTCCTATGTTGATGCAACAACGATCCTTCTTTCATCCTCAAATTGTATAATTTTCAATGCAGAAAAGTCTTGTTCGACAAAGATTTGCCTTAGAATATATGTGCAACTTCTTCCAAACCCCTTTTCTGTAGTATCAGATGAAATATTAAAGAGGACGAAGTCATCCAATACCAGTATGAGATTTGCCTTTGCTATCTAGTCCTTCACCTTGAAGTCTTATTGTTTCATCTCAGATGGCTTTCCCTCAATCGCAATCAAGCAACCATCCTTCAGTAGCGTCGCATCCATCTTCAGCTTCCATATTGTGAAGTTAGTATCAATAAACTTTGGGATCTTGAACTTAGTTTGAATTGCTTCCAAATATTTTGTATGACCTGTTACTTTTCTGCACAATCCAAACTAATATCTCTGGTACCAATTGTTAGAAATCTATATCATGTTGCAAATGAAAAGTAAACAACAACAAAGAAAAAAAGCACAAGCACAAGACATTAATTTTAACTTGGTTTGGCAAATTGCCTACATTTACAAGGCACATATCTCTAGTTCTTTCTCATAATCAAAGAGACAGTACAAGTACAATAGAGCCAAGAATAAAACAACAACAGTTAGAAAGGTAGTACCTGAAATGATGCTTTTTACAAGATTGGGGGAGGAACACAATGAATTGTTCTATTGTGAACGTCCCCAAACAATAGACTTTCTCACAACTCTTGCACCGAATGCAAAACTGCATAGTTGCTCTCCAACTCTCGCTCTCTTTCTCTTTAATTTCTTGCACTGTGTAATTCTCATAGCAAGCCTCACTATTTATAGCTTCTTCCTTCTTGGCCTCCAAGAAAATGAATAAATGTCCACCGTAGGATTAATTGATTTGTCCAACAGGTAAATCCCTTAATTTACTCATTGCCATAATTATTTTACTTCTAAGAACTAGTAGAATCTTCAATCAATCTCTCAATATATGTTGCCATATATTTAGGCAAACTAATAAGGCATGTACTCAATTACCAGCACAAGAAACTGTTCTTTTATCCTATAGGGGAAGATAAACTTTTTATTATTTGTTAATATTGTTTGTGTATGTTTTATTTCTTTTGTTGTAGGATAAGATGCATGTGCCTAATGCATAAAACTAAATTTCACACACCAGAAAACTTACATCTTATACTTTGACATTCTTTTGACTTCATTTACACATGTTACTATTTTCCCTGAAAGATTTCATTTGTATTCTTAATATAATGGATGTGTAATTATATGCACTCTAATACTACGTCACGGTACTGTATAGCATGTAATATTCTAGAGAGAGAGAGAGAGAGTTTTGCATGATATGGTATATTCTAGAAAGTTATTCTAGAAAGTAAAAAAGAAAGAAAAAGGAAGAAAGTTGTCCCTTGTTATACAAATTATATTACAAATGAGAACATGTCTACAACTGATACAAATTTTAGATTACCCCCATTTGGTTTTTTATATAGCAGTATAGAATTATCTTTAGTAGATTTCTATTTGTCAAAAATACATAGTTGATTCGGTTATAATGTGACATCTTTAAATTTGCAGAAACTGTCCGTTTATCATATAGGGGAAGATAAAATTTTTTTTCATCTGTTAACATTCTTTGTATAAGTTTCATTTATTTTGTTGTAGAATAGGATGCATGTGCTTAATGCACAAAACTTATAATTTGCACACAAAGAACTTATATCTTGTACTTTGACATTCTTTGACTTCATTTACACATGTTACTATCTTTCCTAAAAGAAACATAAATTTCATTGGTATTCCTTTTAGAACCTAATATGTAATTATATGAGTTTGTACTACATGGAATATTCTATTTGGGGGGATCAGGGGTTTGGAGGGTGTAAATATTTGCATAAATGAAATATTCTAGAAAATAAAAAAATAAAAAAAAAGAGAAAAAGAATGATAAAAAAGAAAGAGAAAGATAAAGTTGCCCCTTGTTAATTTGCCTTTTTGTCCTAACAATTATATTACAACTGAGATTATGTTCATCACTCATACAAATTTTAGATTGTCCTCAGTTGGTTTTTTATATAGTAGGATAGATGTATTTGGGTGTATTTGCCTTTCTATGATGAGAATATAATATTTGTTTTGTACTGCATTTCATTAAGAGGAATCAATTGTTTGAGTGCTCTGTAGTGTGATATATTCTCTTTGAATACAATATTTATATATTAAGAAAAGCTCCTCTTTTAATTTGTAGCTTACTATTTCTAAATTCTAGAAATGACCTTTACACTTGGAGGAAACTATGGGAATACCCTTGTAATTGAAAAAATTAAGTGAAATAGTCTCTCACTTGAAATAAACAACAAAAATACTATAACACTTGAGAAAACTTATGGAAATATTCTACACTTTGAAAAATCAACCGAAACATCTTCAAATTCGGAAAAATCCAATAAAAACCTAACAAATCGCCTTTTTTCATGCATGCATTGTGAACTCCACGAAAATAGTTAGAATGTGGTGAATCAAGAAAATTTCTGTGTGGTAGACAACAAGTGTCTATTTACCTAAAAATAAAAATATTATATTATACATTGTGGGGCAGACAACAAGTATCTATATACCTACTTTCCCTTAAAGTCTTAGTGAACCCTCAACTTCCTCTCTAAACTATCAATTTGCTTATTTCCTCCTTAAACTATGTGTATATTGATCGTTTTGTGAACTTGCAGTTAAATATTTAACCGATTAACGATGTGACCTTTTATTTTTTATATTTTAAGTATTTTTAATGGTTTAAATAATAATTTTTCATTTTTAGAAAGGGTTAAAGGGTAGAAACTTTTGGAAAAAAGACTAATAACATGCCATGAAAAAATGCAAAGAAATAATATAATGTCATTGATCTGTTATATATTTGACTATGGGCTCACAAAATGATCACACTAATATTAACATACATAATTTAAGGGGCAAAATAGTTAGATTGATACATTATGGGGGAATTTGCGAGTTCACTAATATATATATTTTTCATATTATAAAACCATAGTACATGACGGGGAATGGTCTTAGTACATTTTCTTACTAGAAATTTAAGAGGGCTTTTACTTTCTAGTAGAGATTAATTTAAATTGCTACTAAATTCTTTAGGTACCGTTTGGTTAAGGGTTAAGTGAGAGGTTAATGAGACTTAACCCCTTCTTAACCAGCCAAACACAAAAAAAAATATACAAGGGTTAAAGTGAGTTAACCCTCTATAATTTGCAAACATAAAAAATATAGAGGGTTAAGCTGACCCCTCTAGAGGGATTAAAATGAGTTAAGCCCTCAAAATGAGGGGTTTGCTAATACTCCTATTTAGAATGATTAAGAGTTAACTCTTCTAATTATAAAGAAAATAGTCAAAATCATTGTTATTCCCAAACACTAAAACTGATCACAATTGCTAAAATAAAACTTATTTAACATGTTAATAATTTAGTTCTTCAGATTATCTAATGGGCTAAGTACATTAATCCTTCTATTTAACCCATCTTCATTAAGTTTTATATATGTACGGGTGCTGCGCGGCAAATGTGAAGGGTTAACATGCCTTTCGTATGCAAATTATAAATTGCTTAGCGGTGCAACTAGGCAAGGGATCCGCCTCTGCACGGGTCAGGGTCACTTAGATCATAATTAGGACGGGTCAGGTCATCCGAGCGGCTTTACTCATATTAATTTCAGAGCGTGTTAATTACGAGATACTCGGAAGTTGAAGCCAACCCATGTTATTCAGAGTTTCAGAATCTTATGGGCGAGATGACGTGATTGCATCAACGTATAGCACAATGTGTCGAGATCGGCTAATGCGGTGTCTGGATACGATGGACGGCTCTTAACCATGAGATAGCGCTGTATACTTTAGGCTAGCTACGTACAGGCCACACATTAGACTAGAAATTAATTAGAACCACATCCCCTTCGATGTATATCAAGCCTCCCCTCCTCCTATCGACATATCCCGGCCCATCGCTTTCAAAATAGTTGTAGTGCATCAATGATTCGACGGTAGACAAGGAACATGGAATATATATATATATGGAGTCTTTAAGCTTTAGTACCCTCAATCATACAGTGCTTAAAAATCATTTCTCCCGTCCCTTCTCACTTGCGGTTTGTGGACTTCGGTGGATGCCAAGCCCCTCGTACAAGAGTAGTAAAGCTACTCGAAGCGGGATACTTTCGTGTGTTGGTAATTAATGAATCCTCTACGAGGAGCAAACATTAGTGATTCTGAAAAAGTGTGGACCATTGTGGTTTTTTTTAAAAAAAATTGAGTGAGTTGGATAATGGCGCGAGGTTCTGCGCAATAATTAATAGTGTCTTTTGTCATGTGCCATGTCCATGAGTTACGTTCTTTCGGCAAACTTCACCAAATACCCCCCTTAATTCTAAGATATTTCCTCCTCACTTTAAAAATGATATAAATGTTGTGTGCAACGGAACTCTAATCACATGAACAAGAACGAGGTAGATCACAACTAAACACAAGCACAAGTCACAATCACAGCAAGACAACGAATTTACGTGGTTCGGCAAGTTGCCTATGTCCACGGGGCAAGAAGGGGATGCGTTTTCACTAATAGAAAAGAATAGTACAAACTGAGATTACAAAATCGCTCAAACCAATCAACTAATCTTACCAACAAAGCTCTCAATCTCTCAAACAATAACCCTAACCAATAGCTCAGAAAGATCTCTCTTTTCTATGCTATAATATCCCTAAAACAATTCCCAATCAAAGCCAAATAAAACCTAAAACGTGTTGGTATTTATACCAACCAAATCCCAAACAGAATCCAAATAGGAACTGAAACTGTGCAGAAAACCAGCTATAAATCGACTTATCAGGGTCTATAATTCAACTTGGCAGAGCGAAAATCAACAACTGGAGAACAGAACGTAAGTCGACTTAACTTACCATAAGTCGACTTAACAGTCTCTATAAGTCGACTTGACCGAGCTAAAAACCAACAATTCTAGATCAGAACGTAAGTCGACTTACCGTCGACTTACCATAAGTCGACTTACCGTCGACTTACCATAAGTCGACTTATGCCTGTGCATGAGTCAACTTATAACACAGAATCTGCGCGCAAAATCTGGACCAAAGAACTAAAATTTTCTGAATTCTCCACAATAAAACCTTTTGCTAATTTTTTCCTGATTTTGAAAGAAAATGTCACTGACCCCTTTTTAAATTCGCTTAACTCATATTTTCATTTGAGTCTGTTTGACGATGGCGAGACACAAGAGAAGATTTTATATGAAGCAATAAGATCAAAACAACTGCGAGATTGAATCAAAGTTTGGTAAGAGGGGAGGGAAGTGGGGACAAAAGTAAATAATTATGCTTTGTAAGGGTTTTTTTTAAGAGGGATAGGTGGGGTTAAGGAAGGGGAAGAGCAGCAGAAAATGAACTATAAAATCAAATTTCAAGAACTATATAAGACGTTCTTGATGAGATTGAGCAATGGCTGGGCTTGGCCCGTGTAATGTTTGTACCAGGCCAGACTTCGTCCGAGCAACAGGGAAGAAATGGGCTTACTTCACAAGGATAAATACATGGCCCATTGCTGGCTGCCCCATGTACATATTGGTTTCAGTACGGAACATCTTTCAACAATTTTGCGAGTGACGAAATATTATTAAATATTTAGCGTTAATTATGCTAAATTTTTTACTTTAATTAACTCATTAATTTTTTTTTTAAAATGGGCTGGATTTATTATCATATTCAAGTTGGCGAGCAATCCATCGGAATGTTACAGGGCCTAAGCAATTGGAGTGGCTGACTGTAAACTGCCTCGAGTGGCCACTAATATCCCAATGGTCACGCTCTTCAACTCTGTTATTACTTATTAGTATGAATAACAAAAACTCTTTTTTTTAGGCGAATAAATAAAACTTTAATTAAACCTATGTGTGATTATGTTAGATGACATAGGTATCACAGGAACTATGTGTGATTATGTTAGATGACATTCGAGGTGTCGAGATCTGGAGATGTGAGTTGTGTCATAATTAAAAAAAATAAAATTTGGATTAAATAAAAAATTAGTAAAAACTCGTCATAGCCAAACCCTGGGAATTCCTAGCTCAAGCCATTGTATAAGGTAACTAAAAATGGTGTTTCGAATTTCTGACCAATCTATATGATTTTTTGTTCTTTGCTATAAAGATCTGACGTAGATGCAACCTATTTATGAAACGAAGCCTACATATCTTTAAAAGAAAATTAAATAAAATATGGTTTGATGAATTTTATGTTAGAAATATGGTAGTAATCAAGTTCTAAAGCCTCTAGCCTCTAGTATATTGGCTGCTTTAGCTGAGTTGGGCAGAGATACAAGCAACAATTGTGGCTGTAGGTGCGTTTTCCTGGTTTCCATTTCCATGCCTGTCTCCTCATTTGTTTCTTCTTACGTACTTACTTTTACATTCGTGCATCCACTTAATGCCCATAAAGGAGCCCAAGGACATGAATCCTTCATTGACCACCTAAGAAAGGAAATTGAGTTCTCAATAAAAAGGAAAGTTCATTTTAATGGCTTTGTCTTATTCATTATTATGCTTAATTGTGGAAAGGGGGACAGTTGGCAGATTCCTTGTTGGAATTGAGAAGCTAAGCCTAGAAGGAAGGTAAATATTTGCTATAGTTTTTAATGCAGTGAAAATAAAAAATAAAATAAAAGTAAATAACCAAAACAAAACCAACCAATTAACACACGATATTTTTATAGTGATTCGGATAACAATTCTACATCCATTTTTCCTTCTCACGAAGAGGATTCCTGACTATGACCAGAGTTCACATGAATCACAATCTGATTCAATAGGCTTACAAAGACCGAACCAAAATATTTACCTGAAACTAGTCGTCTAACCTAACTCCTCATAGATGATTAACATCTAGCACTACCTAGTCCCAACACTCAGTTATCACCGGCTTGAGTACGCCATAAAAACAAGATGAAAAACAATCGATCGACAATCAGTATAAGTTGTCTTAACCTAGTCCCAACACTCAGTTAACACTCAGTATGAGTTGTCTTAACCGGTAAGAAGTGCGTCAACTTCGTCAATCAGTCAACAATCACCCAGATGGAATCATTTCCTTTGTTAGATCTCGGCAATGCCATAATAAAATCCATTGAAATATCTGGAAACTTCCATTCAGGAATGGGTAAGGGCTGTAGGGTACCTGCGGGTCTCTGATGTTCTGCATTCACTTGCTGACAGGTAAAACATTTAGATACATACTCCGTAACATCCCTACGCATGTCGTTCCACCAAAAACATTTCTTCAAATCCTTGTACATTTTTGTTGTACCCAGATGTATCGTGTACCTGAAACGGTGTGCCTCATCAAACAAGTCCTTCTTCAACTGCGGATTATCTGGCACTACTAGCCGCCCTTTCATTCGAAGACCCCCATCTGATCCGATGGTCCAATCTGCCTTGGGCTCTTTGGAAATATCCCCCTTCCGGGTTTGAATCCAATAGTCCTCCAATTGAGCACTGACTACTCTATCACTCCATGATGGTTGTATTGCTAACAACCCCAAAACTGCACTGCTTCCACCAACCTCTGGTATGAAGTCAAACTGACTGAGGGTAAGAAGATCTCGATATAACGAACACCTCAAAGATGCAAGCCTGTGTCGATGCTTCTGCTCAATGCATCCGCTATGATGTTCGCCTTCCCCGGATGGCACTACAGCGCGAACTCGTAATCCTTTATGAACTCGACCCATCGCTGCTGCCTCTTGTTGAGTTCCTTCTAAGAAAAATGGTATTTCAGGCTCTGATAATTTGTAAACAGTTCAAACTGAACCCCATAAAGATAATATCTCCATGTTTTAAGTGCGAAGACCACCGCTGCCAACTTTAAGTCATGAGTGGGATAATTCTATTCATGAGTCCTCAACTGCCGTGAGATGTAAGCAACCACCCTCTGAGTCTGCATCAAAATGCCTCCTAATCTCGATAATAACATATCCGTGTAGACAACAAAGGTCCTATCACTATTCAGAATGATCAACACTGGTGCGGTAGTCAACTTGGCCTTTAAAGTTTCAAATGCATTTTGACACTCTAGCCCCCAAACAAACCGAACACCCTTTTTCGTAAGGCGTGTCAATGGGTAGCAATTTTAGAGAAATCGTGAATGAATTTCCTTTAGTGACCTGTGTTTTCAGCGAAAGTTGCTTCCATTGTCGATTCCATTAAACTTTGATTTGTTTACAAGAAATTACAATGAAAATAAATGAAAATACAACTTTCGAGAAAATAACACAGAAATTGTTTATCAACTCTTGCTTTTGTGGGACTTTGCCTGTGCCGGGAGTGCTTTGGCTCGTTGACCACCGATTCACAGATCGTGAGGGTGTTTAGGGATCTTTCCTTCGTTTATCGAAGTAAAGATTTGAAAGCGAATATCTTATCGATGTAAGATGTTCACTCTTCCAAAGATCAAGTCTGAGCTTAGATCTCTAGGAATCACCAAATGATGCTTGTCAAAGGGTGAAAGTTCTCTCTTTCTTCCTCAAAATCACCAAAAGCTCAAGTCTCTTCTGCTCCAAAATGCTCTCTGTCCTTTATTTCGTGTCTAGGAAAGTATTTATAGGGGTATGAGTGCACAACAGTTGAAAAGGAGGCGAAACAACTGACCCGATGAATCCTCTTTGGCCGCGGCACCAAGTGCTGTTTGTTGGTGTGTACATGTTGTCTCACTTCCTTCGAATGATTCTCTCTGATTAAGAGGATGGCGTTTATCGTCTTCTCTTTGCCTTGAGTGGTATTTAGATGTCTGTAAGCATTTTTTGACGCCTACAGATACCCCCTCCAAAGTATCTCAGACTCGTCATTTTTTTGGAGAGGAGTCTGGGACACTTTGGATATGATAAGTTTTTCTTGCAATTTCTTCAGTACTTTGTTGAGGAAGTTGCGTAATATAGTCTATGGATGGCTTCAAATCTTAACTTCTTCATCTTTTAGCCTATTCAGTGCTTTGTAGAAAAGCTAAAATTCCTCCGGTGCTGCGTTTATCGCGTGGCCGTTGTCGAAGTCTTGAATTTAAACTGCCGTCGAAGAATAGAGAAATAGTTTATACTCATATACTCTATTAGAGTGTTCGGGAAATAGTTTAACCTCATATACCCGTTGGGAGGTTCAAGGAGATGCAGTTTATACTCATATACTCATCGGAGTGTTCAGGTATGTATTCCAAATACAGCAGGAGATGTATGTGTTCAAACACCCAAGGGATCGTTGTGTATGCTGGATGCTCCTGCGCAGCAGTGTGGACTATGCAAATATCCACAGCCGTGACAGCATATACTGCCGCGCTCGAGCGCTGCAGCATGGACTGTCGAGCTCGAGCGTGACAGTATAGACTGCCGCGCACCGCCTCGGCCAATCGGGCTTATAAGTTTGCTTTTGGGTCTTCTCGGGTCATTTTTACCCGCTTCTTTGAGTTCGAAATCCCCTCAAATCCTCTCAAATACCTTATAAAAGGTCGTTTGGCTTTCCTCATCCCCATCTCTTCGAATTTTATGTGATTTTTCTCCTAACAAGATCTAGGGTTTCACATTCCTTCCCCAAACTTTGAGATTTTCCTCGGTTCTTTCAACTTTCGAGGTTAATATCTTTCATCCTCAGGTAAAACCGAACCTATTGATCACGTTTTGGGTTTTAATTTTGACTTTTGCTTGGGCTCTCATCTAAAAACCCTAGTTTTTTTATTCTTTAGGTCGATTTCATCATGTCTCCCAAGAAGGCTCGTGTTTCAAAGGGGAAATCTGCGGCACTAGCACCTGAGGAGGTCGAGACTACTGCTATGCCGTTTGGAGGTGACTTTTCAACTCTCTATTTGTTTAAACTGATGTTTTTTGCCTGTATATCCTCGCTTGCCTCCTTTGAGAGGCATCCGGGAAGAGTTGACATCCTCCTTCGAGGGGATTGACGCTACAAAATACATATCTTGTTTAATCAAGATGTGTACCACGGCCAAAATTCGAGTTTTCATCGGATTAGTGGCTTTTCAACATCTAAAGCCATTGTTCAGTTACCGCGGCAGCTCGTGCTGTCGCGCCTGAGCGCGGCAGTGTATGTTGCCGCGGTAACGCACGGCAGCAACCATTGCCGCGACTGCTAAGTGTGGGGGTTTTGCTATGCTTAGCCTTTCCATTCAACTGTTTTCCAACTTTTCTCTGCAGTCCATTTTCCCTCTGTGGTCTTTTCTGATAGAGAAGACCCAGGCCAGAGTGGTATCCTTCATGCCTCCTTCAACGGCGACTTCCTGGTTAGAGAAGCCCGTCAGTTTAGTGAAGGTTGTGATGATAGCGTTCCGGAGTTGATTCGTGAGGGAAGTAGTCGCACTCTGCGTGCACTGTTGACTGACTCGCCTGATAGCGTTCCGGAGTTGATTCGTGAGGGAAGTAGTCGCACTCTGCGTGCACTGTTGACTGACTCGCCTTTAACTCCAATCTGAGATTCTACCGAGCCGTTGAAGAAGCCTGATTATTTATTCGGAGATTCAATTGAAGATCCATATACTCTTTGCCGTAACCCTGAAATTTGGCTGAATGAATATGAAGGTGCTTTTCTATTCCTTCCCCCATTTCCTCGACAATATTCAATTCTGCAATTAAGGAATCTGGCCGTCTCGAGGAAAATGTCGTGGCACCTGACAGATGACCATGAACGCATTCATTGCGGTTTCATTGGTAAAGACGTCAGCGCTCCTGGCTCCAGCGGTAGGTATACTGTTCGTGGTCTTTACCCGGGGATATTTGGACCAGATAGTGGGCATCAAAATGAACTGATGATAAAGGCTAACACAGTAAAGAAAAGGCTCGCTCGGGTTGGCAGAGAATTCCCTATTCCAAGGTTCAAATGTTACGAATGGGTTCATTCTCTTCCAGACAAATGGTGGGCTAGGATGACCAACTACGTACTCAATCGTTGGGATCGGGAGTTAAAGAACTTGGGGTTATACGCTCCAATCCGAGCCAGCATGCATGGTCTTCCCGTAAGTGTAGATCACTTTCTCGCCTTGTTTGAGTCTTATAATACGGAGACCAATACATTTTTTACCAAGTATGGGGAGTTAGGGCTTCCGCTCCACGAGATGATGAAAGTATCTAGATTGCCATTGGGGAATACTCCTTATCAAGAATTTTAACCGTCAGCTTATGAAGATGAAGAAGGCTGGTTCTCCTGTTTATGACATTCTCTGGGAGTTAACCTGTCATTACCAGACAGCGATAGCCAAGATCGAGGTAAAGAGTAAGAAGGCCGCTCGAGTCAGTCTAAAACAGTTCGCCGACTACTTGTTCTAGAATCTCGAGAGCCCGACCGGTGAAGCTGTCTGCGGATCACCTGTTCTGACCCCTTCTGACGTTAATAGGCTGATTACGAAGATTAACGCCCAGTCTTATAAAACTGAATCATCTAAAGGTGGCTTCCTTAGAGGCACAAAATTCAGTACTTTCTTATGGCAATCCACGAAAGGAATGAAGCCTGTGACTCTCCTTTCCGGTTACGTGGCTATATGGCTAAAGAAATGTGTAGTGCCGCATCAATCTTCTGAGGCGCTTCCTTTTGAGGTCCTTTTTCCCGCTGTGCAACTAGCCGTTGGAGCTAGGTTATCTTTACTCTCCGCCATGATAGCTGACATCCATAGCGGTTTGCGTAACCTGACTAACACTTTTACAAAGGTGGATGCTGAGCCTTCGACTAAGATTTCATTGTCGAGCGTTGAATTACCATACACGTATTTAATGGCGTGGCTGGTCCTCCATCGAACAGACATGATGTCAGCACCCAACGTGTCTGATCCAGAGATCCCTTTGCTGCAGCTTTTGGAAGGGTGTAAATGGCTGAATCCTTCTCGACAATGGCCTGACCGGGTGAGGCAGTTTAAGAATGCTAAGTGTTGGGAATTTTATAAATGTTTCCCTTGCTTTTCTGGTGCTTATAACGACACGCTCATTGATGAGGAAATGCCTGGGACCAACAGGACTTCTCTCGACATGGGTAGCTTCCATTGGCTCATGAACATTCGACCAGGTTATAACGTTTTCCGGTCAAAGAACTTATGCAGGATCGAGCCTTATTTTCCTTGCCGGTTTGCGTGACAATTTGGCTACGATCAGTTATACGTCAGCAATCCTAATAAATGGTTAGTAACCTGCGGAGGTCTTATCAATGGAGTGCGAGCCTGGTTCTGGAATGTCGCTGGTTGTACTGAAGCTCAATTTAGTTTGCCTGTCGCTGAGCCTGGTCTTCACATGACCTTTCTTTATTGCCGGTGGATTTTAGCCGCCAACACGCCTGTCCCGAAGAAAAAGCTTTCCGAACTAGAATCAGAAGCTGTGGTTCGAAAAATTATATCTTCCAAAAAAGGAAAGGAGCCTGCTACATCCTCCCGCCAAAGAAAACAAGCAGCTAATTCTGAAGAGAGTGACGACTTCGAAACATCCAGCGAGGACGATGAAACCAAAGATGAAGCAGGGGCTGATGTTCCTCTTTCTCCTGTGGCTCACAGGACTCGTCGAGCTTCTTCACCCCCAATCACCCGGTGCTCCTTCTAAGGGTATTCGAATGAGAGAGAAGAATATTCCATTATTGTCTTCTAACAAGATGACGGTCAGATGGCCTGCCCTTGAAGAGGAAGAAGAAGAAGAAGAGGAAGATGTTACCCGCTTGTTGGCAGAAAGAGATCCCGATCTTCTGCTTCTTCCGAGGTTCAACCCAGCCCTGTTCAAGGGTCTGAATTGCGTTCCAAGTTTCGCCATGAGAGCTCTGAAGTTCCTCGAGATTCTCATGCTTCGAAAAGGATTAAGAAGACGGCTCATCGACAACATCAACTCCCCCCCGTTGCTTGAAGAAGAGTTTACTCAGGATCTTCCGGTTGATCAAGGGGGTAAGATCTCATTCTTATCTCTTTTTCACTATTTCGTCTTTGAATATAGCATCTTATTTGTTCTTTTGCCATCGTAGTTGGACCAGGAGAAGAAGGAGAAATCATACCCGAACCCTCTTCTCCTGGTTTAATGGGCGTTGATGAACCAAGCTTCACTCAACAAGTACACCGAGCGATGAGTGAAGAACCCCCTCAATATGGACACTGCCCCTCCTCAGGCTACTACATCGACCTCGCCAACCGCCGACACAGGTACTGATGTTTTCTCATTTGGGGGACATTTCCGGGAGATAAATGAGTCGGAACATGTTCCTCTCCTACTAACTTATGCGCTTTATCTTCTTTTAGTTAAACTAAAGGAGGTGAGTGTGAGTAGTAGTACTGCTGATCCCGCCACCGTCATTGAAGGTGACTTTAATTTTATTTGCTTTGATCCCTTCATGTTCTTGCACATTTATTGACGGATTTTTCTGCTCAATAGACATTCTTGCTAACGAGCCGAGAGATCAAGAACTTACCCATGATATGGGTATCGGAGATTTCAACGAACATGATTTCAATCTTGATATTTCCAAAGATGAACACCAACGCATCTCCGATATACTATCAGCTCCGGCTCCGACCGCTACTGCAGGACCAACAACTAGAGTTGATTCGCTGAAGTAGGCACATCAGAAGGTATGTACTTTCGGATTCGAGTCTTCAATTAAGCTTTTATTTCTTATCTTTTAATGACTAGAATAAGAAATTTAAATGTAGGACCAACGAATGAAGTTGATGCGTCTACTGTCATTGGTGAATGCGATCAACCTGAAGGTTTGGGTTTCCTTCTCTTGACAGGTCCCCCAGCTGAAGTTGAACCGCCAGTCACTACTCCTCCAACTTCTGCTATTGTCGAAGCTGAACCCGTTGTAACTTCCGATCCGACTCCAGTTGTTCATGACGCTGGAGGGTCGAACGTTATTGTGGAAGAGCAACTTCCTGCAACCCCAGCTCAACTTGGTACGTCTCTCTTTTAATATATCTCGTAGTTAGATTTATACTTGTAAAGTGTTTATTCATCCTTTTCTCATTTATAGAACTTGTTCCTCAAGACCTTGTCGATTTGGACCCGAAGCCATCAGAAACTACAATTGAACAACAACCTGATGTGGTGAATCCACCTTCCAGCATTATCTCTGAACAAACTTCGGTTGTCGTGGAGCGTGTCCCAGCATCGGCAAGTCAAGGTAATTAAACTATAGAATTTCCTGTTGAATTTGGGATAATTCTATTCATTGCTGTATGTGAGTGTGCATATCTTATATCTATTTCTTTTGTTCTCTATGCAGGTCTTTCTTCATCATTGTCCGATCGTATTAGATCTTTATTGGCAGATGAAGATCCGGACAAAACTGTCCTTTGTGCTGACGTCCAAAGCTTTGTTCTTTTCTTAAACATCATGGTTGATCGAATTCTCCTTAAAGGTTCACCCTTTGAACTTTTTAGGAAGTCTCTCGATCGCCATGTATCAGGAATCAGAGATCATGGGTGCACTAAACTATCTAACTCAATTGAAGCTTACTTGGTCGATCTTAAACAAAATATTGAACAGTTGCAGAACTTTCGTGTTAATGGCGTGCCTTCTTACATTGCTTCCCAAATGGACCTGAGACTACAAGCATGGCGTGCTTCTCAAAAATCAGCTGAATCTGAACTTCAAATACTGAAAACTCGCATTAATCAACTCCGAGTGAGCGCTGCCAAGAAGACACAAATCAAGGTAGACCTGTATCATGACTTGGAATCGCGTCGGGCAGAGATAGTTCAGCTAGAAAAGCAACTTGCCGAAGCTAGGGATGCTTGTGAATTTTTGGAGTCTGATCTAGCGGAGGTAACTCAAGCTGAAGTGAATACATTCCGGCAACTGAATCTTCAGGACAAGATTTTTGCTGACAAAGAGCAATAGGTTGCCAGAATTCAAGGCGTTAATGAAGAAAGTTTTAAGGCTAGCTTGATACCTGAGCTCGAATTATCTTATGTGACAGAGCTCTCCCGATTAGAGGATCAACTCCATCACTACAAATTATTGTAATTTGAGAACATATATTTTCCATAGCTCTGTTTGAACTCTTTTGGTAAATATAGTAAACTCTTTGCTTATTGAGATTTTGATTATGGTTACTCATTCTTGTTTAGAATAAATAGCCATAATACTTATAGAATTTTTGGCAAATCCTCAGCCATCAACGGGTTTGATATGCCTTTACCGATTACCGTTTGAATCGGGCTAGTATGTGAATTATCTAAGTCTGTTTCACATATAACGTTGCGCTAAAAGAATTAAACTCTTTTAGACTTTGAATTACAATGTTGAATATGTAGGCTACATGTGTTAGATGTAGGCTTATCTCTAATAAGGGATAGAGATAATATCCCCCATGCGTAAATGGCATGGCTTTTGGAATGCAAATAGGTCACATTTTCTATGCGGGAAAATGAACCCAAAATTATAAAGAAAGAATTGGGTATTCTATCTTTCAATCTCTTGTTTGTTGGTAGAGATAAACCCTAGAATCGGATAGGAACAATTTCATATTCCATCTCCTGGTCTCTTGTTTGTTGGTAGAGATAAACCCAAAATCGGAGAGGAAGAATTTTATATTCTATCTCCTGGTCTCTTGTTTGTTGGTAAAGATAAACCCAAAAATCGGAGAGGAAGAATTTTATATTCTATCTCCTATTGCAAAAGAAACTCAAAGTAGGATCTCCACTTAGAGAATCTGAACTGGTTTGAATAATCCTAACTGTCATAAGGTTTGTTTATTCAATTCAAAGTGGATCTTTCGTTCACAAAATGAATCGAAAGGAGATTTTGGTTGTGGTCCAAACTATAGTAAGATTTGACCAAGTGAGAGTTTCGAGACGATCCTAACTGTAGGAAGGTTTGATCGCTCGATTTGTGGGCCTCTCGTTCATTGAAGGAATCGAGAGGGGATTTTGGTTGTGGTCCTAACTGTAGGAAGGTTTGACCAGGTGAGGAATAGGAGTAAGGTGCAAATAACAATGATTTTGTTGATTTGCACAAACTACTCGGTGGGAAATTTTGATTTCAAACACAAGAATTTGACACGAAATAATTTATCGACTGATACAGACTGATGACCATTAGTCGATCTGATCGGTGGAGGTTTCATGGTGTGAGGTTACAAATCATTGAATCTCCTCTTCCATGATCACGTTACCGGGTTTTGTGAGGAAAGATTAACTGTCATTAAATCTCATCTCAACAAAAGTAGTACGGAGATCTTAATCATTTTTTATAACAATTAAGAACAGATTATTCACATAATCAGTTTTCATTTAGAATAGTTAACTGATATCGGGTTATCCTGAAATATCCTATACAGGATTCTCTAGGAACTTCCCGTTTTACATAGGTTATCCTGAACGTATTACGGATAATACTTTTTTAGGAACTTCTCATTTATTGGCATCATCAATTTGCTACCATCCTGAGTAATCAGACGATATGCACCGTTTGAATAGACTGTTTCTATCACAAACGGTCCTTCCCATTTATGTTCAAATTTTTCTTTCTTTTTGGAGTTAAGGATCATAGGCTGCCTTTCAGCTAGGACCAAATCTCCTTCTTTGAAGCTCCGTTATCGAACTTTCTTGTCGAAAGCTCGAGAAATTCTGGCTTGGTAGAACTCAATGTGCTGTTGAGCTTCTAAGCGTTTTTCGTCGAGCATCTCGAGTTCTTCGAGACGTTTCTGATGTTGTTCTTCGGTTGTCATCTGGGTTACGAGAGCAATCCGAAGAGATGGAATTTGTATTTCCAATGGAAGAACGGCTTCACACCCGTATACCAATGAATACGGGGTCGCTCCCGTCGGTGTACGTACCGTGGTACGATAGGCCCATAGAGCTGCACCAAGCTTGTCATCCCAATCTTGTTTATTTGTTTTCATGAGTTTTGACAAGAGTTTTATGATTGTTTTGTTAAAGGCTTCGGCCAATCCGTTTGCTGTGGGATTGTATGTCGTCGACGAAATGTCTTAAATTCTGAACTTCTCGCAAAACCTGATAAAGGCGTTGCTGATGAATTGAGGACCGTTGTCATGTACGATTCGTCTTGGGACACCATGCCGGTAGATGATATGATGTTTGATGAATGCAATGATGTTACTTGTTTTAACTTCTCTGAGCGAAATTGCTTCAGCCCATTTGGAGAAGTAATCAGTAATTGCTAGGATAAACCGATCACCTTTAACTGATGGTGGATTTATAGGACCAACTATATCCATTCCCCAGGTCTCGAACGGCCATGACGTTGCTGATGGGTGCAGATGCTCTGGAGGCTGGTGCAGATAATTTGCATGCAATTGACATGCTTGACATCGTCGGGCGTAGTCAGCTGCATCATTTACCATAGTTGGCCAATAATATTCGATTCTCCTAAGTCGGTCGCAGAGTTTAGGACCGGGTTAATGTGCACCACATATCCCCTCATGCGCCTCTTTAAGTGCTTGTTCTGCTTCCTTATTGGATAGACAGCGGAGTAATAGACCGTCATACGATCGCCGGTACAACATTTGTGATTCAGCGTTGTAGTAAAATCTCGGTGCTCTCCGCCGAATCGAATCCCTTTCTTTCACATCTTCAGGTAAGATCCCGTGTAGGACATAATCAATAATAGGGAAACGCCAATCTCGAACTTCGGGTCCAACTCTTGTTGAATATGCTTCTTTGGCAACCGAGTCATAGATAGGAACAATAAGTTGGTGAGTTCTCACTGTAATTAATTGTTCTGTCTCGGGAGGTTAAGCCAGAGATACAGACAATGCCGCCAATGCGTCTGCGTATGCATTTTGGAGACGCGGAACGTACTCGATAAAAAATTCTTCAAACGAGCTTGCCATCTCGATGGCCACCTGGTGGTATGGAATCAGGTCTCGATTTCTGACTTCATACTCTCCTCGAATCTGATTAACTACCAATTGAGAATCTCCAAAAGTTTCAAGGTATTCGACCCCCATCTCTTTGGTAAAATTGAGTCCAATTATCAATGCATTATACTCGGCTACGTTGTTAGAGCATGGTTCGGTCAACGAGTGTGCTCTAGGTAATACATGCTTTCCCGGGGAAACTAAAACGACCCCCACTCCTGAGGAGATTTTAGAACATCCGGGTGCGCTCGCCACGTTAGTCGCTCGGGAAGCCCCATCGAAGTATAATTGCCATACTCGTTGATGTGAGGTGACATTAACTTCGTGAGTTTCATCGGGTAGATCATCGTACAACTCCATTGCGTCTTTCGTAGGGTTTTCCGCCAAAAGATCGCAAATAGCTCGTCCCTTAACTGATTTTTGTTGCTTGAAGTATAAATCATATTGCGACAAGAGTAGAGCCCATCTAGCTAAACACCAATTCATGGAGGCCGGTTGGGTCATGAATACCCGAATTGGGTTTATGTTGGAAATGACATAAATTGTCTGTCCAACCCAATAATGTCACATTTTTTGGATTGCGAACACCAAGGCAAGACATTCTTTCTCGATCATTGGATAACGATATTCGGCTCCTACCAATGTACGACTCAGATAATACACAGCTTGTTCGTGACCGTTATCGTCGTCTTGTGTGAGTAATGCACTTAACGAATGGCTCGTCGCTTTGACATAGATCAAAAACGGTCTGCCTGATTTCGGTGCAACGAGAATAGGTGGATTCGCCAGATATTTCTTAATATCTTCGAATGCCTTTTGGCATGCTTCGTCCCAAACGAACGACACGCCTTTCTTCGTGAGTTTGGAGAATGGTTGACATTTTTTAGACAAATTCGATATAAATCGACGGATATATACCAATCGACCTTGCAACCCCCTGAGTTCTTTAAGATTCCTTGGGGGTTGCAATTCATGTATTGCCTTCACTTTATCAGGATCGATATGAATACCTTTTGTGGTGACGACGAATCCAAGAAATTTACCGCTGAACATTCCAAGGAAGGATTTAGTTAGATTCATCTTTAACTGGTGATTCCTCATAAGATCGAACATCGTCTTCAAATCGTTAATGTGGTCGTTTTTATCACGGCTCTTAACGACCAGGTCATCAACGTAGCATTCAACTGTCTTCTGAAGGTGCTCTTGAAAGATCTTCGTCATTGCTCGTTGGTACGTAGCACCGGCGTTCTTCAAACCGAAAGGCATAACAGTATAACAAAAGACACCAAGGGGTGTTCTGAATGCTGTATGCTTTTCATCGTCTAGGTGCATCTTGATTTGATTGTACCCAGAAAATCCGTCCATAAATGACATTCTCTCGAACCCGCAAGTGTTGTCAATGATGACGTCTGTGATCGGTAAGGGGAAGTCATCTTTAGGACAGGCGGTATTTAGATCTCTAAAGTCGATGCAAATTCTGATCTTTCCGTTCTTTTTAAGAACTGGAACGATATTGGCCAACCATTCAGGATGTTGTTCTTCTCTGACAAAACCCGAATCAATTAATTTCTTGACTTCAGCTTCTATTGCCTCCATAATCTGCGGACGAAACCGTCTTTGTTGTTGTTTCACAGGTTTGGCATCCGGTTTAATGTTAAGGCTATGCATTGCTACATCTGGGTCGAGTCCCGGCATATCTTCGTAGTTCCAAGCGAAAACGTCGATATACTCTTTAATGAGGGCGATTAGTTCCTCTTTTTCATCCGCTGGAAGATCACCGCTGATAAATATAGGCTTTGGGTTAGCTTCGTCACCCATATTAACTTGGACTACTTTATCTTCGGTAGGAGGCTCTCTTTGCTCAAATCTATCGCCGTATTGGATATTCATGTAGTGCATCCATGGATCCTCCCAAATAGGCAACTGATCGTCTTCTTCAGTTGTAGAGGGATCAACTGTCGCCATGTTCGACATTAGGGCTTTGAATCTTTCTCCAATGCTTACGTCAGAATCCCAGGTTGAAGCATAGGATGAATGCCCACTCTTATTTATTAGTTGGCTAATAATCTGTTGGCCATACTCGTCATTAGATGATGAAGTATAACCCAGACCCCTTTTATGACTGTAATAATTATCAGGTCTCCCTTTTGGTACGTAGGCAGGACGGGGTGGAACCCTGACACCTTGACCAAAATGAAGACCTTCACCGAGCGAGAGGTTATAGCCTTGGCTCGTCATGTAACCATTCGCTTGTGAACTGTACCGAGAGAAATGTCTCCCGGGTTCTTCATCATCCGAATAAGTGTCTAAGAAAAGATCTGGGGTTGGGGATGGTTCTCCTTTCCCGAAAACTATTTCTTTTTCACCCCCTGTCTTTGCGGGTAGGAGCATAGTTGTTCCGACTGAACTTCGGATATGTTTCGTCGTCGTGCAAGACGAACGAAGCGACATATGTAGGCTAGGGTTGTCATACAATTCCTGCATTACATCACCAAGACAACGCGAATACTCTAAATCATTGTTTATTATTTCATCGGCAAGCTGCCAGTTACAACTTTCATCCGACGAATTACCACCGTCAAGATCGATTACAAGAGGTTCAATGTCATTTAGTACAAGACCTTCACTATAATCGAGCCCAGCTTCGGTATCAGCTTCTTCCCCGCTATCCGTACCATGGGCCGATGGTTCAGTATCGGATTAAGCACCATAAAGAAGGGAGTCAGTAAAGTAGTTTTCTAACCCCTTGAATGGTTGCTTATCCGCGACCACCGTCTTGACCTCATCATTAGTGTCGACATATTTTAGACACTGATGGAGGGTAGAGGGAACTATAAGATTACTGTGGATCCATGGGCGACCCAACAGTAAATTATAGGAAGTCTCGGCATCAATTACATAGCAAGTGACTTCAGACTTCAAGTCTCCGAGCTGACACTTCACCCGAATTTTTCCTAACGGTCTTGATCCACTAGTGTTAAATCCGTAGATAACGGTTCCTGTGGAGGCTAGTTTGCTAGCGGGAATTCCGAGGTGGTACATCAACCGAAGTGGCATGATGCTAACAGCGAAACCCGGATCAACTTGAATCCGGTTGACAATGCTCGAGTCAATATATCCGGTGAAATATAGAGGCCTATCATGTTTTGAATTCCTGACTTGCATATCTTCTTTCGTGAAAGCAATGCAGGGAAATTTGGTGGCTGCCAGATTGCAGTGCTGAACTGATGACTCTGACTCTTCAGGAGTTGGCTTAATCTGAGTAAGGAATACCTCAGAATCAGCCAAGGCTTCTTGTAAAGCTTCTCTGGTATCTTTTGAGAGGCGTAATAACTCATATAGCGTGATCCTTGCTGGGATATTAGCCAACTGAGTCATGACATCGAAGCGGTATGGAGTATTCAAGCTTTCCGATTTATCTCGTCTAATCGGTCGATTGAAACGGGACTGCTTCGGAACTTGAACCTCTTTATGTTGGGGTTCCTTTTCTTTTTTCTTAGCGGGTTGTTTCGGCTTTTCAGCCCAGCTACTGGCAGAGTTGCAAACTACCCCAGCTCCCTTGCAGAAGTTGCCATTTTGGGTTTAGAAGGTTCAGGATATTTATAATGGTATTGCATTCCCACCCCTTGCTAGCGAAAGATTCCTGCATCTTCTTGAAAGCGGTAAAGCTGGAATCTGTTATCATTCTTCTCGGGAATTGCGAGGCTCCATAACAAGACTTCTCTATTCCTATTGCTTGTTGAATTTCTTCTTTGATGTGGATGTCGTCCACTGTTCATCTTTAAGCAAATCCGGATGAACCCAAAGGATTTCGCCGTTGGGGGTTGTGTAAGATACAAGCCCTTTTTGGCGCTGTCCATGAGGGTCATCGTTGATGGTCTGCATCTTGACCTTTGATACTGGTTCGGCTTGAAACCAGGATAAAGGAACCGATCCGAAGCTGATAGACACCGTATTTGCACCTACTTTCTTCTCTTTCGGTTTTGGTGTCACGATACCAACATCGATTAAGGTTTGTATTTTGTCTTTTAAGACATAACACGTCTTAGTGGGATGGTGGACCCTCCTGTGATAGGCACAATACTTCGGGTCATTGGTCTTCGTTGCTTCTTCTTGGTTTGTGACCGGTGGAAGCTTGATCTTGTTGTTATCTAACAGATACTTGAAGATAACTGGCACTTCATTATCTTTGAAAGAATACTTTTTTGGGAACTTAGGCTCTGAAGCTTTAAACTGCTTCAGAGGTTGCTGATTCTGATTCGGTGCTAGTTGGAAGGACGACTGTTGTGGTTGTTGTTGTGGCTGTTGCGATGTTTGATGTGCATCAACAGCAGCCCCAGACCCTCTTCCTCTGCCTCGAGAATTAAAATTCTGTTTCTGAGGATTATCTTGTGGTAGTCCCCTCTCCAACTTCTTTCTCTTAAGAAAGCGCTCGACTTGTTCACCTCTCACTTTCAACTCTTTCCAAGTTTTAGAAGGCACAACCCCCATGACTTCTAACACATCCAGCGACAAGTTATTATGACATGTCTGTAGAATAAACTCTTCTGTGAGTGGATCTCGGCAATTTAACGCTTTGTTCCGGAATCGTTTGACGAAGACATCAACCGACTCTCCATTTATCTGCTTCTCGTCCAACAAGGTGCTAATTGAGACCTCTGTGTCGTCATCGAAGAAATTGGTGAGGAACAATCCTTCCATATCTTCCCAGCTAGTGATGCTCCCGGGTTTGAGACGTCGGTACTAATCGAAGGCAGGCCCGCGAAGGGTCCCTACGAATGACCGGACCATCAAGGCTTCGTTCCCGGATATTACGCCGAGATGCGACTTGAAATAGATCAAGTGCTGAGTAGGTGAACCCCTGCCATCAAAAGGAGTAAAGTTAATCAAATTAAACTTTGGGGGATAAGGAATCAAATCCTACTCCCTCGGGTATGGGTACGGAATGCCCGTTTTCTTCACTTCTTGGGCTGTCATCAGAGCGTTGACTTTGCTCTCAAGATCTTGCATCTTTTTGTCCTCTTCCTCACTCTTTTTCAAGTAAATTTGAGGAGGTTGAGTAGATGATTTGGCTGGACCGCTTTCAGAATTGTCTTTATCGGGAGGAGGATCGGCAAAGATAGTCTCGTCTTCTTCGTCACCGTCCTCAGTTGTATGTGCAGGTCTAGCGTTACGCTTGCTGGATTCCGCCTTTTGGCTCGATTCCGGTTGATGTTGTTGAACTTGCAAATCTCGAACCTGCTGCATAGTCAACTCCATCTCGGTTTTGATTTCAGCTCTAATTTCCTCACGTTGTTTGGCTAACGCTTCCTGTAGTATTTGAGCCAGTTGGTCTGGCGTGATTGCGAATGATTCTCTGGCTCTCCCAACACTGGATGTAGTATCGTCCGATGCAACGGCGGAACAAGTATCTGACAGTTCCTCTTCTGAAGATAACCCCTCGTGCATTTTCCTGTTGTCCCGACGTCGACTGGCTCTTCGTTGTAATCGCAACATTCTTTGAGATAGACCCTGCTCAACTCTCCCTTCTGGAGAGAAATCAGGGTCAGGGTTGACTAATAGCTGCTTTCCTCTGTCGGTCATGTTAATAGTGACCTCAGGGAATTCATCTCGCCGAATTGCAGGTTTCTTCTTGTTAAAGCGCCTCACTTTGGGTTTTGGCGTTTCCGCAGACAGTCTTTAAAATACGGAGACTCTTGTTGAATTAGTTTTGGAGCAACCGCATTCTGTCAATACTGCTTTAATGAGCCTCTCGCAGGAGCAGTGAGACTCGTCTTCTCGGACAATTTTTTTTCTCGATTTATTGTTTTGATAGTACAGCTCATCATTATTGTGATTTGAGCAACATATCCTTTGTTTTTGAACCTTGTTAACATGCACAGGACGACTAGTTGTCGCCTCTGAGCGATCCAAGGTTAAATTTTTAAATACACCCCCATGAGGGTGTGGTGTTTTCATAGGTCCTAAACGAGAGTGAAGTGATATTCTCTCGTTCTGGACTGGTGCAGTTCTGACAGGAGGGTGTTTACGACCCCCTGCATAAGAAACCACCAAGGGTTTATTTGCTGGATCTGATTGTTCTTTGACTGGGGCTTTGCCTCGATCATCAACCGAAGGACCGAGGCGATCTGCCATTGTGATCTTGAACTTTGATAAATCTGGACTAACCCATGGTTTTACTGGTGATACAGTAGACAGGCCCGAAACGGATGTTTGCGGAGCCTTCGGAACCCAAACTTTACGGTTATTTGGTGGCTTTTCAGACACTATTTCTTTCTTGGTTCCTTGTATTTTTTGACGACGGGCACGAGCTCGAGCGGCTTTTGCCTGACGTTTTTGTATACGTTCCTTGAGGGTTGAACGAGCCCTTTTGACGAGGGTCCATTCCTCCGTCTAAGCTGTACAGAAATATGATTATTTTGCCGTTGAGGCAACTGAACCATTTTTTGTTTCCTCGACTCTAGGTCCGCATAATAGTGAACCCCGTCGGTTTGTTGCATGGCCTTAGCCAACTGTCGAGCACGGCGCTGGCGCTGTCTCTGACGATATCTCTTTGTCAGCACCGGTGAGCTATAATTCAGCGACTCCTTAACGGGTGCGGAGTCATTTGGGGTAGGGATGTTGCAGGCAAATTCTTTAGCAGCAGTCGGGCAAGAACCTTCACCTGCGGCCTTCATTGGCATTGCAAACTTGAAATTTTTTCTAGGAGATGAAACCTTCCTATACTTGCGGGGTAAGGAAAGTTTTGATGATGAGGATGATAGGTATTCCTCGAACTTCGCCTGATCGAATTCGTATTCGATCTCTTCGTTAATAACGATCTTAATCGGTTGCGACACCGCGGCCTCGGCAGCGAGGCCGCTGGCTCCCACTGTGGTCGCCAGTTTGTTTTCACTGTTTTCAGCGAAAGTTGCTTCCATTGTCGATTCCATTAAACTTTGATTTGTTTACAAGAAATTACAATAAAAATAAACGAAAATACAACTTTTGAGAAAATAACACAGAAATTGTTTATCAACTCCTGCTTTTGTGGGACTTTGCCTGTGCCGGGAATGCTTTGGCTCGTTGACCACCGATTCACAGATCGTGAGGGTGTTTAGGGATCTTTCCTTCGTTTATCGAAGTAAAGATTTGAAAGCGAATATCTTATCGATGTAAGATGTTCACTCTTCCAAAGATCAAGTCTGAGCTTAGATCTCTAGGAATCGCCAAATGATGCTTGTCAAAGGGTGAAAGTTCTCTCTTTCTTCCTCAAAATCACCAAAAGCTCAAGTCTCTTCTGCTCCAAAATGCTCTTTGTCCTTTATTTCGTGTCTAGGGAAGTATTTATAGGGGTATGAGTGCACAACAGTTGAAAAGGAGGCGAAACAACTGACCCGATGAATCCTCTTTGGCCGCGGCACCAAGTGCTGTTTGTTGGTGTGTACATGTTATCTCACTTCCTTCGAATGATTCTCTCTGATTAAGAGGATGGCGTTTATCGTCTTCTCTTTGCCTTGAGTGGTATTTAGATGTCTGTAAGCATTTTTTGACGCCTACAACCTGCAAGCTCTAAGAACCTATGAATCTCTGTAACTGTCTTTAGCGGCTCCCAATCAAGAATTACCTAGACTTTAGCTGGATCAACTGCAATACCCTCCTTGCTAATGACGTGACCCAAAAATCTGACTTCTGAAAGTCAAAACTCGCATTTGCTAAACTTTACATACAATTGGCGTTCCTGCAAAGTCTGCAATACCAAACGAAGATGCTGCTCTTGCTCAGCCTCTGACTTCGAGTATATGAGGATGTCATTAATGTAAACGATCACGAACTAGTCCAAATATAAACAAAAAACCCGGTTCATCAATTCTATGAATACTGCGAGTGCATTAGTTAGCCCAAATGGCATGACAAGAAATTCAAAGGACTCATACCGAGTCAAAAATACGGTCTTAAGAATATCCATCTCCCAGACACGTAATTAGTGATAACTAGATCGAATGTCAATCTTCGAAAAACACTACGCTTCCTATAACTGGTCGAATAAGTCATCAATCCTCGGTAACGGATACTTATTCCAGATGGTGACCTTATTCAACTCATGGTAACCAATGCACAAACGAAGGCTGTTGTCCTTCTTCTTCTTCACGAAAAGGACCGGTGCTCCCCACTAAGAATGGCTATGGCAAATAAATCCCTGAGCAATGAGCTCTTCTAACTAAGTCTGTAACTCCCTCATCAGCAGGTGCCATACGATAAGATGCACGCGATATCGATGATGTTCCCGGCTACAACTCTATACAGAATTCAACCTCTCACACTGGAGGCAATCCAGGTATGTCCTGAAAGACATCCTGATACTCTGAGACTACACTGGTCTCACACAAATCGGCACATTGATCCTGATGCACAAGATGATCAAATCAACTATGAACTCAGACTCGTCTAGGGTAACAACACATCTCCTACAGAAATTCTCTAATAGGAACATCTCACCTAAAGGAGTAGAAATTGGCAAGGGTACGTCTAGAGGATGTGCAACTAGTTGTAGTCTAGCCATGAAAGCATAAGAGATAAAAGAATGCGAAGCTCCTGAATCAAAAGGATGCGGGCTGGGAAGGAGTTCACAAGGAACATACCTTCCACTACGGCCCCGCTCGCACAATGATCACGCGATACAACTGCGTAAACTCGACCGGAAGCTGTGGACTACTGTGCTGAAAGATCTGGAGTATACGAAACTATCTGTCCCTGAGGCAACTCCTGAATAGCACGCACCTGACCTTCTATCCTCAGAACTGCTGGTGGTGCCTCTAGTCTCAGCTGCTGGCCCTGGACTCGGCTCTAGTTCTTAACCTGACCTTTGCCCTGCTGGCCTCCTACTGGTGCACTACGACACTCTGTGGCTCTATGACTCAACTTATGGCAGTGAAAACAAGCACCCTGAAATATACGTTGTTGTGGTGCTCTCTGATCCTGCTACAGTCCCTTTTTATGAGGCCCTTGCTGCTGCTGCTGAGAACCTTTGCCCTGTTGTTAGGATCCTCCGGGTCCTGAAAATGATCTCTTACCCTTGCCCTTATCTCCGGACTGCCCCGCTTTAGGATTTCCCTCTCTACCCTTTTGAAAAACGACGGTCTCAGTCTCTTGTAAAATGGCGGCCTCAGCTACCTCTCGTACTGAGTAGAATCATCTAGACACAAGATAGCGACGCAGGCTTGGACGAAGTCCCATCAAAAACATCTGAGCCTGACGCTCCCCTGTATGCCACATTCCCGTAAATCTGAGAAGACCTATGAATTTGCTTTCATAATCAACTATAGACATGTCTTCCTGCTCTAGTCGAGATAACTCTAACTCTTTCTCGATCTTTGCCGCAGAAGATACATATTGCTTGTCAAAGAAGTAGGTGAAATCCTCCCAAGTAAGTATCATTCGCTGTTCCGATGTGAATTGGAGTCTATACCATCCTCCGACGTCGCCCTTGAGGCTGAATGCTGCTAACCTCTGCTTCTGGACTGAATTAACATCAAGCAAATCTAAAATATTCCCCACATTTTCCTTCCACCTATGGACTGCGAGTGAGTCTGATGTACCCTAAAACTCGGGTGCCCTTAGCTTTTATGATATTTCTCTACCAAATGGAGCTAAGCCTCCTGTTCTGTGGCTCTGTCAACAGCTAGTGGTGGTGTAGCTGGTGAAACTTGATTCGCCACCCACTCCTTGAGCGCTACCAGTCTGGCTGTAATCGGCGCTATGAGGTCAATCAAATACCGTGGAGCCTGCTATGGCTTTGGTTCAGCTTGCCAGCTCCCTGAGTACGGGATCTAACATGACCACATCCTCGTCCTTGTTTGCATCGGGAACAAACTTTATTGCAGAATTCATTACAAACGTTTATCGATTATAATGGAAATAAAAGAATGATCTTTGTACATTGCAAAACTTCTCTTTATAATAAAACAAGATTAAAAGTGCTCTCTAGAAACACACGCATGAGCGTTTATCATTCGCTGCTTGCGTGGGATCTTTGCCTGTGCTAGGGGTGCGTTAGCCTGTGGACGACCGAATCACAGATCCAAGTTGAATCGTGAAGAAAGCTTTGGTGTTCTTGCTTCGTTTTAGAAGTAAGAACTGAAGTGAATATCTTATCAAAGTAAGATGAACACTCTTCTCAAGATCGAGTCAAAGCTTAGATCTCGAGGAAACACCGAAGGCTCTTGAGGATGCTTGAAAACAATGAAGATTCTCTCTCTCTCTCTCTCTCTCTCTCTCTCTCTCTCTCTCTCTCTCTCTCTCTCTCTCTCTCTCTCTCTCTCTCTCTCTCTCAAAATTCGCTAAAAAACTCAAGTCTCTGCCTAGAATCTGCTTGGGCCCTGTGCATATGGGTGCTAGGGATGTATTTATAGCCTTTAGGTGTCGTCACTGAAGATAGAAAGTTAAAACAAATCTGAACTAACAACCCCTATTTCCGAGACAGATTCTGTGTCTCGGAAATAGTGTATTGTCCTAGGCAGTTTTGTAACTATCGCTCACTCTGTTAAATGCTATGATTTCTATAGTTATGGGTGGATATTTAGTTTGTACCTACCTCCCCACGTTTATGGATGATACCCAACAGTTATGAAGCCACGTGGATCGCACAAATCTTGAGAAAACCGTCACAAAACAACTTGACACTATCACATAGTTTTCAAGATAGTTGTCATGTCTCAGAAACTATGTGTTGCCTCATATCTTCTGAGACAAATTCATTGTTTCAGAAACTATGTGTTATCTCATAGTTTCCTAGACAACTTCTTTGTCTCGGAAATTGTATGATGTCCTCTTGTTTTCATCATTTAGCATTTTTGGGCATTCCTTATTTCCTCTTTGACACAGATGATAACTTTTATCGCCTTCTCTTCATCTCGAGCTATGTGCGATAACTTATAGGCAATTTTTAACACCTACAGATACTCCATCCAAAGTGTTTCAGCCTCATTCTTTTATAGAGTAGGCTGGAAAACTTTGGATATGATACGACCAACCTTCAATTCATTGACTTCGTCAGCTTTTAGTCTATTCAGTATTTTGTTGAATAGCTAAAATTCTTCTTGTGCTACATTCATCGTTTGACCATTGTCAAAATCTTGAATCAAAGCTAGTGTGTTGATTTCTGAATTAGCTCGTATCGTTGAATCGACATTGAACTGATCATCTTCGTCAGGAGTTCGTATCTGAATCACCATTGAACTCCCCAGAATTATCCTTTGACCTAGGATTTTTTTTCTTGAGTCTTGTTTTAGTGAAATTATCTACGTGTTGACCGGTGTCGACCTTCATTACGGTGTGAATATAATTGAGCCTTATTTTGGTGAAATATCGATATGTTGATTAGCGTTGATCTTCTTTGCAATGCGTTGATCGGCGTTGAACTTTGTTATGGCGTAAATATAATTGAGCCTTGTTTTGGCAAAATATCGATATGTTGATTAGCGTTGATCTTCTTTGCGGCGTAAACACAGTTTATACGTGTATGTTAACTGGATATTCTACACAGTTTAAGCTCTTAAGGTGTTGAAGCGTGGAGAATCAGTTTATACTCGTATACTCATTGGAGTTTTTGGGAATTAGTTTAACCTCGTGTACTTGTTGGAGGTTTAAGGAGATGCGGTTTATACTCGTATATTCATCGGAGTGTTGAAATGTACTAAAAATGGGTCGAGGATGCCATGCGAATACCACCCGAACATTCAACGAATTAGCCTTTGTGCGAGACAGTCGCCGCTATCCCGCAAGTGCAAGACAGTGTCACTGTCTCGGAAGTGCTAGACAACATCGACTGTATCGCACAGAGGTGGACAGTCAGCCTTCCAGGGCTTTTTAAGTCTGGTCCTTAGGCTTTTTAACTCAATTCCACCCGCCTCCTTGCATTCAAAACTCCTCTAAAACCCTACTAAAGAGTTCTTAAACCCGTTTCTCTTCCTTTGCCTTTGATCTCATCGGATCTCGTTCGAGGGAATTAGGGTTTTGACACTTCTTCTCAAGGTTTGATCTTCTACTTTGCTTTCTTTTCATCAAAACTTGTTTCTTTCTTAATCCTTGATGGAAACTGAGCTTTTGGATCATATCTTGGGTATTTTTCATGATTTTGTTTGATTTTAACTTCAAAACCCTAACTTTTTGTAGGATGTTCGATTAAAAATCATATTTTTATCATGTCTCCCAAGAAATCTCACGTTTCCTGAGGTAGATCGGCCTCTCAGTTGGTCGAGAGAGAGGATCCCGCCATTTCTTCATATGGATGTCAGTTTTCTAAACTTTTGTCAATTCAAAAGTTAGAATTTTGTGCGTATGTCCTCGTTTTCTCTCCTTCGCGAGGCATTTGGGAAGAGCCAGTACCATCCTTTGTGGGGGTCGACGGTTAAAAGATGTGTTTTGCTTGGTCAAAACACGTCACAAGGTGAAAACGGTTATTTTATACTATTTCGCACTTTGTAAGGCATAGTATATTGTCGTGTTATTTACACGTTAATGTACGTTGTCTCTCGTGCGTAAAACAACTAAAATCTTCTCACCAATTACAAGGTAGTGACTCTATCTTGTGGGTTAATAGGATGAGTTCAACTCCTTGTTTCGCCTTAGAAATATTCTTTTAACTACGTTCTGATATATATAACAAAATTTTCTTTGCAGTTAATTTCCCATCCATGGCCTTCTCTGATAGAGAAGTGTCCGGTCAAAGTGGAACCACTTATGCTTCCTTTGACGGGAGTCCTTTGATTAGAGAGGCTCCTCAATTTAGTGTGGATTCCCAGAGGACGTCCCCGATCTTATGCAGCAAGGAGATCGTCGTATTCTGCGTCAGTTGATTACTGACGTACCATTGACCAAGTATCAGGAATCGACTAAGCATTTGAGAAAGCCCCATTATCTGTTTGGATACTCTGTTGAGGATCCTAAAAGGCTCTCGTGTGGCTCATAGCAGTGGTTGACTGCGTATGGTGGAGTATTTCTATTCTTGCCTCCCATTCCTTGACAACATTCCCTCATACAACTTAGGAACTTGGCGGTGACCCGCGAAATGTCCTGGCGGTTGACGGAAGATCATGAACGCATTCATTACGGATTCATCAGTAGGGTCACCAAGGCTCTAGGTTCGAGTGATAGGCATTCTATCCGCGGGCTTCATCTTGGGGTGTTAGGCCAGGATTGTTTGGCACAGAATGAACTAATGGTAAAGGCAAATACTATGAAGAACCGCCTAGCTCGATTGGGAAGGGAGCTGTCAGTCAGGAAGTACATGTGCTTTGGTTGGGTTCATTCATCCACTGATAAATAGTGGACAAGGATGACAAGCTATGTGCTTAGCTGTTGGGGAAAAGAGTTAGCAAGTAATGGATTGTACGTCCCCATCCGAGCTAGCATGTATGGTCTCCCGATCAGTGTAGATCACTTGTTTGCTTTGTTTGAGATATATAATCTGGATATAAATACTTTTTTGACCAAGAATGGAGAGTTATGTCTTCCTCTCGACGAAATGATGAAAGTGTCCTGGTTACCGATGGGGGACATACCTTATCAGGAGTATTTTTCAACCAACAGTCAGTTGAACCAGATGAAAGAGACATCCTCCATAGCTCACGACATCTTCTGGGAGTTAACCTGCCATTATCAGACAGCCATGGTAGATGCTGATATAAAGGCTAAGAAGAAATCCCCACAAGTTAGCTTGAAGCAGTTCGCGGATTTATCTTTTTAAACATCTTGAGGATCACTCTGGATATGAAGTTTGTGAATTGTCTCCTTTGACCCCATCAGAGATCAACAAGCTCTTGTTGAAGACAAATGCTCATCATACACTACCAACTCAGTTGAAGGAAAATATCCAAAGGGTACGAAGTTCTGGCCCTTTTTGTGGTGTGCTCAAAAGAAGATTACGCCGACAACTCTTCTAGCAGGGTACTTAGCCATTTGGCTAAAGAAATGTGTAGTACCTCATCAACCCTCTGATGCCTTACCTATCGAAGTCTTGTACCCCTGTTGTTCAACTGGAAATTAGGCGTAAACTTTCCTTGCTCCCAGCTATGATTGCTGATATCCACAGTGGACTTCGTCACCTAGCCACCACATTTACACAATAAGGAAAGAAGCCTTCAAGTGAAATTCCTACTACTAAAGTAGAACTGCAATATACTTATCTAATAGCGTGGTTGGTCCTTCATCGGCCAGATCTGATGACAGCACCTGAGACTGCTAATTTGGGTCTTCCTCTGTTACAGATCTTAGAGGAATGTAAATGGACGGCCAGGTAGTGGTATGAGGTATCAAGGCAGTTCTGGGTTCACAAGTGTTGGGAATTTTTTAAATATTTTTCTCAATTCTCTAGAAATTATAATGAGATGCTCGTATATAAGGAAGAGCCAAGGAGAAATAGAACCGTCTTAGATGTAGGATGTTTTCGCTGGTTAATGAACATCCGTCCCGGCTACCTCATCTTCCGAATGAAGAATGTTTGCAGCATCAAACCTTATCTTCCATGTAGATTTGCTCGTCAGTTTGGATATGACCAACTGTACGTTGGGAATACAAACAGAAGACTGAAGACTTGTAGTGGTCTCATTGACGGTGCATAGGCTTGGTATTGGAGTATAAGTGGTTGTACAAATGCCTAATTTAGCCTTCCATACGCCGAGCCTCATCTATAAATGACATTCTTATATTGCAAATGGCTCATCGCTACCAACGCACCCATGAAAAAGAAAAAAATCTTGGAGCTAGAGGCGACAACAGCATCCAGACTCGCCACTGAAATGGTTTGAGAAACTATTCTTTCTAGGAAAGTAAAGGAACATATTGAATCCTCCAGCAAAGAGAAACAAATACCTGATTCTGATGAAAGAGAGGAGGAACTCTTCGAAGATGAAGCTTGGACATCCGAGGAAGAAGGTGGGGCTGAGGTGTGCAATTTGGAGGTGGCGCTAGCTGAAGAAGAAGTTGCTCATGAGGCTGAGGTCGGGGATTTTGATGGACACACCCTCGATATGAACCTTTCTGAAGATGACCATAAGTTGATCTCTGACTTATTATCAGGAAAAGCTCCTAGTGAGGCTGCAAGACCAACTGTTGAAGCTAGTTTATTTGTAGGTATGAATTTTATTCCGCAGCCGTCGTTATTCGTTTAGTTCGTTAATTTTGGATGACCATACGGGAATTTTGACTGTAGGACTAATTACTGATGATGATACAACTATAGTCTCAAGGGCTTCAGAATGGCCTAAGGACTTAGGTCCTTCAAGTTTAGTTATCCCTGAAGTTCGATTAATGTCGTCAGGACAACAGTGTCAAGGTGAAGGATCTTCTACCGAAGTTGGTATGTTTCCTCTCACCGCTGCTTTTGAATCCCAAGTATCGGATCCATTTTCAACAAATTTCAGAGTGTTTACTTCTCCTATTCCTATTGCAGCTCCTTCCTTGTCTTTATACGAACCCATTAAGGCATTGATGTCGAGTGAAGATCCGGATAGGGTCGTGATCTGTTCAGAACTTCATAGCTTCGTCTCTTTCCTAAACATCATGATTGACCGGATCCTTCATAAGGGGTCACCCTTTGACAACTTCAGGAGGTCCCTTGATCGGCATGTATTGGGATTAGGGAAGAAGGATATATAGATCTAGCCGATCTCATTATGGCAGACTTGGTTTGCTTAGAGCAAGAACTTCAGACATTGAGGGAGCTTGAGGTCAGCAGTGCTTCCTCTTATGTAGCTACTCGAATAGAACCAAGACTGAAAGTGTGTCACGATACGCAAATGTCAGTCGAACTCGAACTTCAAAAGCTACAGAGTCGTGTGGTGCAGATAGAAGTAAATATCATCAAGAAAGATAAAATCAAGTCTGATTTGCTTCAGGCTCTAGAGTCATGTCACGCTAAAGTAGCACGATTAGAAAAGGAACTCGAACAAGCCAAGGATGCTCGGGCTATTTTTGAAATCGATTTGGCTGGGATGGAGCGTGCTCAAGAAGATATGCTCGAATAGCTGGGACCTCAATGCAAGAAGCTTACTGAGATAGAACAAGAAATTACCAAGGCTCGGACCATTACTGAAGAATCTTTGAAAGCCAATCTGAAGATAGAGTTTGAACAAGCTTACACAGAAGAACTTTCCAAACTGAAAGAACAGATTCGTAGTCACAAAATATCTTTAGATTGATAGTATCTCTCTTATATCTCCTTAAATTCCCTTTATGAATAAAGTGAACTTTTTGATCATTTAAACCTTATTATGATTACTTATTCTGTTTGGAATAAATAAACATAATGTTTATAGGATTTTTGGCAAACTCTCTACCTTCAACGGATTTGATGAGCCTTTACCGACTATCGTTTGAGTCGGGCTAGAATGTAGATTGTCTAAGTCCATTCTACATATAACGTTGTGCTAAAAGAATGAACTCTCTTAGACTTTATGCTATAATATTGAATATGTAGGCTACATGTGTTAGATGTAGGCTTATATCTAATAAAAGATCGAGATAATGTCCCCCATGCATGAAAGATATGGATTCTGAGATTATTAATTTAATAATAATCACCGGGTACGATACTGAATATGTAGGCTTTGTCGTCTTTACGGAAACGTATCACCCGGCAATGTGTGTTAGACGCAGACTTATCTCTAATAAGGGATCGAGATAACGTTCTACATGCATAAAAGGTACAGATTTGGAGATTATTAATTTAATAATAATCGCCGGCTATGATGTTGAATACGCAGACTTGGTTATTTTCGCGGGAACGGACCACCCGACAGCATATGTTAGATGCAGACTTATTCTAATAAAGGATCAAGATAAAGTCGCATATGCATAAAAGGCATAGATTTTGGGTGTTGAAAGATTGTGTCTTCTCTTGGGGTGAAGACAAACCTGGTACGGGAGGGGAAGAATTTTATATTCTATCTCCTGCTTGTCTTCTCTTGGGGCGAAGACGAACCCGGTGCTAGAGAGAAAGAATTTTCTTCTGCTTATCTTCTCTTGGAGGCGAAGATGAACCCGGTGCTAGAGAGGAAGAATTTTATATTATATCTCATGTTGAAAAAGAAACTCAAAGTAAGATCTCTACTTCGAGAATCCTAGAAGGTAAAACTAGGAGTGGGATCTCCACTCCGAGAATCAAAAAAATCCGGATAACCCTAACTTTTATAGGATTGGTTGCCTAATCTGAAGATAAATTTCTCATTTATTGAGATGAAACTCCAACTTTGGCCCTAACTGTATTAATGTTTGACTGAAGAGGAAGTGATGAAAGCCTTTCGTTTATCGAAAGGAAAATCTGGTTTTGACCCTAACTGTAAGAAGGTTTGACCAAGTGGGAGTTTGAGATGACCCTAACTATATGAAGGTTTGATCGTACGATTTGAAAGTTAACCTCTCGTTCATGGAAAGAATCAAGAGCGGATTTTGACTTTTGTCCTAACTGTAAGAAGGTTTGACCAAGCAAGCAGTGGAAGTATGGTACAAATAACAATGGGAATGTTGACTTGTACAAATCACTCGGTGGGGTTTTTTGGTGTTAAGTTGTAAGGACTTAACACGAAGTGGGTTTGATAATCGCCTTGGATCAACATATTGAAATTTGAATGTTATGTCAAGACTTCAATAGTAGGAGTGTTAAAGGCTTGGACACAGCGGGAGTTTGAATGGATTTAACCACAAAGAAATTTGGTGGACCCACTGTTAATTGATTTGATCAGTGAGGGATTTTATAGTGGAGAACTACGAATCATCAAGCACTCCACAATTACATCGTGGGAGTTTCATGAGGGAAGATTGACCCGATGAAGTTATTAAATCTCATCTCGACGAAAGAATGCTCAGAAAGTTACAGTGAGAGTGTTTTAATCATCTTGGAATTGATTAAATAACTATAGTGGGAGGTTATTAATTTTTTTATTCATGATTAAGAATGAATTATTCAGATGACTGGTCTTTATCTTAAATAATCAGCTGATCTCGGGTTATCCTTAAGAATACCATGCATAGCATTCTCTAGGAACTTTTCGTTAAATAGGTTATCCTGAACGTACTAGGGATAGTACTTTTTTAAGAACTTCTCATTTATTAGCATCATGAGTTTATCACCGTCTTGGGTGATCAGGCGATATGCACCATTCGAGTAAAATGTCTCTACTACGAACGGTCCTTCCCATTTGGGCTAGAATTTACACTTCTTCTTGGAATTGAGTATCATCGGTCGCCGGACGGTAAGAACCAAGTCTCCTTCCTTGAAACTCCGTTATCGGACTTTCTTGTCAAAAGCCTTAGAAATTCTGGCTTGGTAGAACTCAATTTGTTGTTGAGCTTCCAAGCACTTTTCATCTAACATCTCAAGTTCTTCGAGATGTTTCTGATGTTGTTCCTCGATCATCATCTCCATTGCGAGAGCGATGCGAAGAGATGAAATCTGGATTTCCAAGGAAAGGATAGCCTCGTATCCATACACTAGAGAGTATGGGGTCGCTCTAGTAGGGGTGCAGATTATGGTGCGATAAGCCCATAGAGCTTCACCAAGTTATCATCCCAGACTCATTTGTTGGTTCTCATGAGTTTTGACAAAATCTTTATGATGGTCTTGTTGAATGCTTCAGCCAATCCATTCGTAGTACCGTCAACGAGACATCTTGAATTCTGAATTTTCTGCAGAATTTGATGAAGATGTTTCCAACAAACTGAGGGTTATTATCATGTATAATTTGTCTTAGGACACCATATCGGTAGATAATATGGTGTTTAATGAATTTGACAATATCGCTTGTCTTCACTTCGTTAAGTGGAATTTCTTCGGTTCACCTTGAGAAGTAGTCAGTAGTTGCTAAAATAAAATAATCATCTTTAGCTGACGGTGGAAAATAAGACCAACGATGTTTATTCCCTATGTCTCGAATGGCCATGATGTAGCCGATAAGTGCAAGTGCTCCGGGAGTTGGTGCATATAATTTTCATGTATTTAACACGTGTGGCATCGTCGGGCGTACTCAACTGCGTCTTTGACCATGGGTAGCCAATAATATCCCCTCCTTCTGAGATGATCACAGAGCTTATAACCGGGCTGATGTGCACCACAGGTTCCGCCATGCGCTTCTTTGAGTGCGTCTTCCACCTCTTTGGTCGAAAGGCATCGGAGTAGCAAACCATTGTATGCACGATGATACAACATTTGAGTTGTTGTGTTATAATAGAATCTCAATGCTCTTCGTCGGACCGAGTCTCTTTCCTTTATGTTTTACGGTAAGATACCGTGTAAGACATAGTCGATAATGGGAAATCACCAATCTCGAGGCTCGAGTTCAATTCTAGCCGAATGCACCTCTTTGATGTCCAAGGCACAGTCTGGTATGAAGAGTTGGTGAGTTCTCATAGTGACCCATTGTTCTGTATTGGGAGACTGTGCTAGAGATACCACTAATACCGCTAATGTATCTGCATATGCTTCTGGAGATGTACATGATGAAGAATTCTTCAAATGAGTCTACCATCTCGATGGCCTCCTAGTGGTACGGGATCGGGTCTTAATTTCTAACTTCGTACTCTCCTCAAACTTGGTGACTATCAGTTGAGAAGCATCAAAAGCTTCGAGATACTCAACCCCTAATTCTTTGGCGAAACTAAGTCCAATGAGCAATGCGTTGTATTCAGCTACGTTGTTGGAGCACGTCTCAACCAATGAATAGGCTCAAGGCATCACATGTTTCTTCGGGAAAATTAGGACGACTTCGACTCCAGATGATATTTTTGAACATCTAAGAGCGCTCATCACATTGGTTGCTTGGAAAGCACCGTCAAAGTATAATTGCCACACCTGCTGGTGGGAGATAGTGTTGACTTTGTGGGTTTCATCTGATAAATCTTCATATAATTCAGCTGTATCCCTCGCAGGGTTAGTCGCTAGAAGATCACAAATTGATTGCCCTTTCACTGACTGTTGCTTAAAGTGCAGGTCGTATTGGAACAAGAGTAAGGCCCATCTCGCTAACTGTCAATTCATGAAAGCTGGTTGCGTCATGAATATCGGGACTGGGTTGACATTGGAAATGATAAAGATTGTCTGTCTAACCAGGTAGTGTCACATTTTCTGAATTGTGAATACTAGGGCGAGACACTCCTTCTCGATCATCAGATATTGAGATTCTGCACCTATTAGAGTCCGACTTAAGTAAATATTACCTGCTCATGACCATTGTCATCGTCTTGTGCGAGTAAAGAACTTAACGAGTGGTTCATCGCCTTAACATAAATAAAAAATGGTTTCCCTGACTTTGGTGCAACGAGAACGGGAGGATTTGATAGATATGCTTTGATATCCTCGAATGCCTTCTGACAAGCATCATCCCAAATGAACGACATGCCCTTCTTCGTGAGCTTAGAAAATGGTTGGCATTTCCTGGAGAGGTTCAAGATGAACCACCGGATGTAAGCCAGTCGCCCTTGCAATCCTTTGAGTTCTTTGAGGTTCCTCAGGGGTTACAATTCATGTATTGCCTTCACTTTATCGGGATCAATATGGATACCCTTTGTGGTGATGACGAATCTGAGGAATTTACCGCTGGACATTCCCAGGAAGGACTTGGTAGGGTTCATCTTTAATTGGTGACTCCGTATGAGATCGAACATATCCTTAAGTCTTGAATGTGGTCGTCTTTGATGTGGCTTTTAATGACCAAGTCATTAACATAGCACTCGACGGTCTTCCGGAGATGTTCCTGGAAAATCTTCATCATTGTCCGTTGGTATGTGGCACATGCGTTCTTCAAGCCGAATGGCATAAATGTGTAGTAGAAGATGTCGAGTGGTGTTCTGAACGTGGTATACTTTTCGTTGTCCGGGTACATCTTGATTTGATTGTAACCCGAGAATACATCCATGAATGACATTCTCTCGAACTCGCACGTGTTGCCAATGATGACATCCGTGATTGGAAGAGGGAAATTATCCTTTAGGCAAGTGGTGTTCAGGTCTCTAAAGTCGATACAGATTCTGATTTTCCTGTTCTTTTTAAGGACCGGGACAATATTCACTAGCCAGTCGGGATGTTGCTCTTTCCTGATAAAACCCGAGTCGATCAGCTTTTTAACTTCAGACTCGATCATTTCCATAATTTGCAGACAAAACCATCTCTACTATTGTTTGACAGGTTTAAATTTTGGTTTTATGTTAAGGCGGTGCATCGCTATGTTTGGGTCAAATTCTGGCATATCTTTATAATTCTAGACAAAGACGTCGATGTACTCCCTAATGAGAGCAATCAATTCCTCCTTCTCTTCTGGTAGGAGGCTATCACTAACAAATATAGGCTTCGGATTCGTTTCATCAACCATATTTACCTGGACTACTTTGTCTTTGATCAAAGGTTCTCTTTGCTCGAATCTATCACCATATTGGATGTTTAGGTGATGGATCCAAGGGTCTTTCCAAGTTGGCAATTAATCGTCTCCCTCTACGGTTGCAGGGTCGATCGTGGTCATATTCAACATTAGGCCTTTGAACATTCCTTCAAGGCTACCATTAGAGTCCCAATCTATAGAATCTGACGAATATTCGTCTCTACCAAGGTTGGATGACCTTGACCATAATGGAGACCTTCACTGAGCATGAAGTTATATCCTTGTTTCTTCATATAATCACGTACTTATAAGCTGTATCTGAAGAAATGCCAATCAGGTCCTTTATCATCGGCATTGGTCTCCAAGAAGAGATTGGAGGGTGGGAATGACTCCCCTTTACCAAAGATTATTTCTTTTCCACCCCCTACCTTTGCAGGTAAGATGAGGGTTGTTCCGAAGGAGTCTTGGACACGCTTTTTTTCATGCAAGATGACCGAAGCGGCATATGTATGTCAGGGCTATTATATAGTTCCTGCATTACATCATTAAGACAAAGAGAGTACTCTAAATCGTCATTTATTACATAATCGGTAAGTTACCAGTTATAACTTCCATCTAACGATTCGCCACCGTCAAGATTGATTACGAGAGGTTCAATGTCGTTGAATACAAGACCTTCGTCATAATCGAGCCCGGCTTCAGTATCAGCTTCTTCTCTGTTGTTCGTCTCCAGGGCTGATGGTTCAGTATCAGATTCAGCACCATATAGAAAAGAGTCAATAAAATAATTTTCTAACCCCTTGAATAGTTGCTTGTCTGTGACCACCATCTTGACCTTATTATTTGTGTCCATATACTTTAGACACTGATGGAGGGTGGAAGGAACTATAACGTTGTTATGGATCCAAGGTCGACGCAATAGTAAGTTGTAAGACATCTCTGCATCTATCACGTAACACATGACCTCTGACTTCAATTCTCCAAGCTAGCACTTCACTCAGATTTTACCCAATGACCTAGATCCATTGGTGTTGAATCCATAGATAACAGTACCCGTAGAGGCCAACTTGCTGGCAGGAGTTCTAAGATGATATATTAATCAGAGCGGCATGATGCTAACTGTATAAACCAAATCTACTTGAATTCGGTTGACAGCAGTTGATCCAATGGCCTATCATGCTTTGAGTTTGTCACTTGCATATCCTCCTTTGTAAAGGTGGTGCAAGGGAATTGTTTAGATGCCAGATTGCAATGTTGAACCGGTAGCTCTGTCTCTTCAGGGACTTGCTTAATCTGAGTGATGAAGACGTTAGAGTCAGCCAAAGCTTCTTGTAAAGCTTCTCTGGTATCTTTGGAAAGACACAGTAACTCATATAGAGTAATCCTCATGGGAATGTTGGCCAGCTAGGCCATGACATCGAAGTGGTATGGAGTGTTCGACCTTTTCGGTTTATCTCTTCTAGTCGGTCGATTGAAATGAGACTGCTTCAGAATCTGAACCTCTTTGTGTTGAGGCTCTTTCTGTTTTATCGCCACTCCCTTCTGCTTAGCATCTGGTTGTTATTGGGGCTTGTCAGTCAGTTTGGGAGTCATTAAACCACCCCCAGCTCAGTCAAAGTTTTGGCATTCTAGTCAAAAGTCTCTGGGTACTTGTATCGGTATTCGTTCCCGCTCCTGGTAATGAAGGTTGGTTCTTCGTTGGCAAGAAAGACTTCATATTCGTCTTCTGAAAGCAGTAAAATTAGGATTTATTCATCGTCTTTTTCCGGACTTGCTGATGCGGGGCAACACGATTTGCCCTTACTCTTGGATTTCTTCTTAGAAGATGATCCCGCCCACTGTCCATCTTCAAGTAGGTCTGGATGAACCCAAAAAACTTCACTATTAGGGGTTGTATATGATATGAGGCCCTTCTAGCATTGTCCGTGAGGGTCCTCATTTACTATCTTTATCTCTACCTTCGCCACTGGCTCTAGTTAGAACTACGATAGAGGGACGAAGCTGAAACTGGTGGACACTGTGTTTTCACCCACTTTCTTTTCCTTGGGCTTCGTAGTTATGATGTCAGCATTTATCAAGGCTTGAATTCAATCTTTGAAAACGTAATAAGCCTTAGTAGGATGGTGAATCCTTCTATGATAGGCGCAATACTTCAGATCCGAAGTTCTCTTAGCTTCCTCTTCATTCGTGATTGGCGGCAGATTTTGTTATTATCGAAGAGGTACTTGAAGATGGCAGGTACTTCATCTTCTTTGAAGGAATATTTCTTAGGAAATCCAGGCTCCAAAGTCTTTGACTGTATTTGATATTCTTGTGCTTGGTGCTGCAATTAGAATGATGACTGCTGTAGCGTTTGCTGTTGCGACTGTCATTGTGATGTTTGATGAGAATCGATGGCAGTTGCAAGTGCCTTTCCTCTACCTCGAGGAGTAAAATTCTGCTTTGGAGGATTGGGCATTGGCTTACCTCTCTCAAGCTTCTTCCTCTTGAGGAAACGTTCTGCCTGTTCCCCATGCATCTTCAACTCTTTCTAGGTTTTGGATGACACGACCTCAATGGCTTCTAAGACATGCAAAGAGATATTGTTGTGACAAGTTTAAAGAATGAACTCCTCTATGACCGGATCTCGACAATTCATTGCCTTATTCCAAAAACATTTAACAAAGTTATTAACTGATTCTCCGTCTTTTTGCTTCTCATCCAGCAAAGTCCCAATTGATATTTCAGCATCATCATCAAAGAAATTGCTTAGGAATGAACTGTACATGTCATCCCATCTATTAATACTCCCCGGCTTCAGACAACGGTACCAATCGAAGGCGGCTCCATGAAGGGTACCTACGAATGACCGGACCATCAAAGCTTCATTTCCAGAGATCATACCCAAGTGAGATTTGAAGTAGATCAAGTGCTGGGTTGGTGAGCCTTTCCAATCAAATAGCGTGAAGTTAATTAGATTCAACTTCACCGGATAAGGGATTGATTCTTATTCTCTCGGATATGGGCAAGGAATGTCTGTCTTCTTTACCTCTTGAGTGGACATCAAAGCGTTGACTTTACTTTCGAGGTCTTTCATCTTCTTATCCTCACATGCATCTTTCTTCAGATGATTCTGAGGAGGTGGAGCAGGCTCTACTGGACCACCCCTAGTGTTATTATTATTGGGAGGAGGGTTAGAAAAAATGGTCTTGTCCACATCCGAGTCGTTGTCAACCAATTTTTTTTGAATAGGTGTGGTATTGCGACGGCTGGACTCAAACCGTTGACTCAGCTCATGTTGTTGATGAGGTTGTTGAGCATGTAATTCCCTCATTTGCTGCATAGTCAACTCTATTTTCATTTTCATTTCAGCTCTGATTTCTTCTTGTTGTTTAGCCAGAGCTTCTTAAAACATTTGAGTCAACTGATCAGGTGTAATTGTGAACGCCTCCTTGGCTTGCCCTATGCTGGACATTGTATCATCGGAAGCGATCATGGAGCAAGCATCCAAAGGTTTTTCATCTGAAGACAACCCTTTGTTCATTCTTCTGTAACCCCTGCATCTGGTGGCTCTTAATTAGCGCCGAGGCATTCTCTGAGAAAGTCTTTGATCAACTCTTCCTCTAGGGGAAAAGTAGGGGTTAGAATTGGTTGAATACTGCTTTTCTTTATCAGCCATGTTAATAGTGACTTCTAGGAATTCACTATCTTGGACGGCGGGCCTTCTCTTACGGAAACGTCTTGGCTTGTGCCTTAACGCCTCGATGGAGAGTCTCTCAAATACTGAGACCCTTTGTGGAGTGGTCTTGGAGCAACTACATTCAGATAATACAGCCCTGATGAGCCTCTCACATGAACAATGAAGACTCTTTTCTCGAATAGTCCTCTTTCGAAATTTATTCACACCCCCAGCCTGATAGTACAACTCATCAGCATGATGGCCGAAGCATCCTATCATATGTTGGTATGACTTCCTCCTTTAGGGACGTGTAGTCTTATTGACATTCTTAGGACAATTTATCATTGCCGAAGTCACATAAGGAGTCGTACGTTTGTAACCACCCCGGGTATGGAATCTCAACGGGCTTCTAGGCTTCAACACGAACCCCTAGGTGAGAGGTGATAAGAATTCTCCCAGGAGGGGAGGTCTCTTTGTCTTTATCGTGCACCTTTCACAAATAGGTACATCGAGGTGTCTCGGTTGGTTTGGAGGCATCAGGACACCTTTGAACAACAATTGACTTTATGGGAGAGCGCGTACGACCCCCTGACTAAGGAACTACCTATGTTTTATTTGTCGGACCCAAGAGTTCTTTTACTAGAGCTTTACCTCGATATTCAAGCAAAGGACCAAGGTGATCTGTCATCGTGATTTTGAACTTTGATAGGTCAACGCTATCATAAGGTTTCACCAGAGGTACGATAGCAGGCAGAGCAGGAACGAACGTCGATGGAGCTGAAGAAGAGACCGCAAGGGCTTGGTTTTGGGTGAGACACTATTTGGTGTCTCGACCAAGGTTCCTTTGGGCGAGACACTGGTTGGTGTCTAGGCCAAGACTCCTTTGGGCGAGACATTGGTTGGTGTCTCGACTAAAGGATGCAGTCCCCGCTATATCCGAACATGATTTTCACAAAGTTCAAACTTAAGAATCCAAACTTTGTGAGCTTTTGGTGATTCTTTGGCCATCGTTTACTTCTTCATTTCTTGTGACTTTTGCACAAGGATACAAGCACGAGCGCCATTTGCACTATGCTTTTGAATGCATTCCTTAAGAGTTGAACGTGTCTTTTTGACATGGACCCATTCATCGGTCGATGGCTTGGAGGAGATGTTAGTGGTTTGCCTTTGAGGCAACTAGATTAATCGACGCCTCTTTGACTCCAGATCCGCATAGTAACAAACTCCTCAACTTGTTCCAAAGCCTTGGCAAGCTGATAAGCACGATATTGGGGTTTTCTCTGACGAGCCCTCTTTGTCTAAGTTGGCCAACTTTCATTCAACAACTCCTTAATGTTAGACCCTAGAGGGGGGGATTAGGGTCTTATGCTAATCTAATCCCAATTAAAAGCTAATTAAAATTATGTTGATCAATTTGATCTCGCAAGAAGAAATATGATATGGATATGAACAATAATAATGAATAGAATGTACGCTAAGCAAAACACAAACACACGATATGTTTACGAGGTTCGGTCACCACGAGCTACGTCCCCGCTCCTAGGTTTAGGTTGACACGGTCATTTTCACTGGGCTTTACCCGGTGAATTTAATTTAATGGGTGTGTTTGGATTAAAATAAGGAGAACAGGGAAAATGAGAGTCATTAGAAATGTAGTGTGTTCTCCTTAAGGGCTGTTTGTTTGCGATTTGGGTAGTGGGAAAGCCTGCTAAAAGTGCAGAGCCTCCTAAAAGTACAGCTTTTGACAGGTTTTTCACCCAAATCGCCTCTTTTAGAGACGATTTGGGTAGAAAGCCTGCCAAAAACTGTACTTTTGGCAGGCTTTCTAGCCCTTTCCCCCTAAAAAACCTCTTTCCAAGCAGCCCATTAGTTTCCTCTTTTATTAGTTCACTTATAAACAGTATAAACTTTGTTCCCTCTCAAAATTGAACGTAGCATAGGGCGTGTTCGATTCACACCCTAAAAAAATATAAATGGGGAATTAACCCTGGGAAATATATTTCGGTGCATCTCCGCGTATTTTCTAGAAGTAGATTTTTTTATTTTTGTTTCGCAGGGAACTCATATGGTAAAATAGTATTTCTTCATTTTCTCTTGTTTGGTCTAGAAGTTTAAAAACTAAGAAATCTGAGGATATCTTTTGATTTCCTCAAGTTTCTTTGTTTTGTAGGCAATAATAGACGATGGAAAATGTTATAAAGCCTTAATTAATCATTTTCTTCAATTTCCCTCGATATTATCACCCAGTAGCTAAAAAGTTTAGATTTCCAGCTAATTTCATAGGTTTGAGCTCTGAAATTGTATTTCCAAAAAATCCTACGTGGCAGTGGTTTTCTAACCCTTATTTCCCCAAAAACAAAAGACGAAACAAACATAAGAAAAAGAAATGTATCAACTCTAAAATCCTACGTGGCCAATGTTAGACCCTAGAGGGGGGTGATTAGGAACTTATACTAATCTAATTCTAATTAAAAGCTAATTAAAATTATGTTGATCAATTTGTTCTTGCAAGAAGAAATATGATATTGATATGAACAATAATGATGAATAAAATATACGCTAAGCAAAACACAAACACACGATATGTTTATGAGGTTTGGTGACCACGACCTACGTCCCTGCTCCTCACCTCGAGGAGATATCCACTATCACAATCCGGTTTGGAAGCCGGAACTTCTATACACTCGGTTTACAAGATCATCGAAAACTCTCACACTACACAAACACTATGCAATCACACTTTACACACTAAGTGTAGGAACCTACCCCGTGTCCTCCTCCTCAAGTGCTCGGTTACAACCTCTCCCTAGGTTCGTCAACCGACGTCACTCCTATTGGATTCGACCCCGTGTCTCGCCTCACACTTCTCTCGGTGTACAAGTGTATTACAAGTGATTCTCACAAATAAAAGTTAAATACAATGATTTGTTCTTAAATAACAAGTGAGAACACAATGAAGCTCACACTCACTAAATCACACCCCACAACCCACACTATATGGTATGAAAATATTAAGCTCAATAAGTGTGTGTGATAACAGTGAATGAAACTCAATAAATATAGCTAAATGAAATAAAAATAAAATAACAAGCTATATAAGAGTTTAGAATACTTCTCAAACAAGAAGAACAGTAGATGATGATCCCAATAGGATTTGAAGCCCACTTCTTGTTGTAGAAAAACTTCTCTTGAAAACGGATTGATGAAATCAACTTTTAAACAGCTCTTAAACACACTTAAGATTTTGTTAAACACAAAATTTGGATTTTTTGGATATGTGGAAGAAGAGCAGCAATGGGGTATATATAGCACCCCAATACAACAGCAAAAACATAAGTAAAAGACCAAAAACCCAATTTGAAAACAGCTGTAAAAACTAGCCGTTGTAAAGTTCTGACAGTTCGGTGGTCGACCGGTCCGGTCGACTGCGAAGCTTAAAAACTCAGAGAAAGAAAAATCAAAGCTGGCGGTCGACCGGAAAAAGTCTCTGGAGGTTCTCTCGGTCGACCGGTGCGGTCGACCGGCGAGCACAAAACAAATAAGCCCAGAAAAATTCAACTGGCGGTCGACCGCACCGGTCGACCGAAATCTGATATATGGCATATTGACAGGTTTTGAGGCTGTTTTGAAAATTCATTAAAAATATCAAATCAAATCCAAAAATAGTGAAACTTTGGGGAAAGTTTCTAAATGATGAAATAAACATGTTTGAAAAGGAATTTTTGGAAAATCAATTTTTGGAAAATAGTGAAACTTTGGGAAAGTTTCTAAATGATGAAATAAACATGTTTGAAATAAACTCCCTGTTTTTGAAAAGTGTTCAAAAAACCTGTTTTCCGTGAACATGAAAATTGACATGAAGCTTGTAAATATGTATATATATATTGAGCATGTATTATATGTATATAATGAAGTATGAAAGAGCTGTAAACATGAGATAAGAGTTATTGTAACAACGTTTGATAAAAAATCATTTATATGATAGAAAACGTCAAAAATCGTGTTAAGAGTACATATATTGAGCTTAGATATAATCATACAATATATGTAAGTAAACCAAACATATACCTAGGTAAATCTACACATATGAACTTAAATCTTTAACGCTTGATTGACGTGTGTTGAAATACCTGAAAAGAGAAACATAAACACAAAACTAGATAATATATTAGCGATAAATTGTTTGACAAATCATCATCAAAACTATAGGGTCAACAATCTCCCCCTTTTTGATGATGGCAAATAATTTATGAACAAATATGAATTATAAACTGATAACCCACATATTAGCCAAACATAAAAAATCATACATGAAAGATCTCATAAACCATATATGAAAATGAATTAAATTGTGGGTTTTTGTCCCCCTTTGACAACATCAAAAAGGGAAAAAGAAAAAAATAGGAGCAACGCTCCCCCTGTATATAAGCACAGATAATAAAAAAGTATACCAAAAGCTCCCCCTGTCAAATTGAATAAATGACATCTATTGAACATATATAGGAGCTAAACAACAATTATCCATCAAAAATAATCATAAACAGTATATAAATCAAGGAACTCATCATTAGCAGTTTATTTTAAACAAAACATGAACATTGTTTCAACCATGCATTGATCATAGAAAAGATAAGCTAACATAATAAATCACAAATCATCACTTAAGCATTTAGAAACAACATAGTTTTGCATAAACATAGTTTGTTCCACAAGACATCAAACCATACATAAAAAGTCACATAGTTCCACACTAATATAGAGTTATTATACTCAAACAAAAACATAGATATCAAGTTTTACAACTCAAAATGGAACATCACCAAAAGCATGGAAATCAATTTAAAAGAACTCCAATAAGCTGCAAGATCAATCATCATCATCACCATCATCATCACCATCACCATCATCATCGCCATCACCATCACCATCAGAAGAGCCTGAGCCATCAGCAGGGTCCTCCTCAGAATCAGACTCAGAACTAGAAGAGGGATCCGGAATCCCGAGAGACTGAAGCTGATATGAAAGAATGGTCCTGACATCCCTTTGGATAGTTGAGACTTTCTTCTGAACGTTTGAGAACTGAGTCTCAAGACGATCCAGACGGTCACAAATATCAGAAGCAGATGAGGAGAAGCTCTAGACCGGGAACGAGAGGATGATGACTGAGTGAGATCAGAATAGAAAATCTGCATTCTGGAAAGAGAAACCTTATCAAAGAAATCCTTCTTAGATTCAATATTGGGTTCATTGGTGAGATCAACACCGAAATGTTGAAGGATGAGGGTGATAAAGGAGCCAAATAGTAGAAATTTGAAATGCTTCAATGCCATTGTTGGCCTTCTTGTTTTGATGATGATTTACAAAAAATTTACCACTAATGTTATTTGTCTAGTGTTTGTGCATTCCTATGTTTTGTAGACAAACAACGTAGTTGGAGGATGAATGGAATAGAGCTTCAACGATCATATCCAAAGGAGGTTGGCGAAATGTCGGGTTGAAGCTTATACAATTCAAGTTAAAGATCAAGTTCAAGCTTCATCCGCAAAGTGTACCAAGTCAAGCTCAATGAAGATCAAGGTCATTACTTGGGTAAATTTAGTTTAGGAGTTTATATTATGTGTGTTAAGTACGTTAAGCTCAATATCTATACACACACATTTATTGGTTTCTTCGTATATGTATATAGTTATATATATATACATAAGTTTTGGTTTCTATGCATATATATAGTTATATATATACATACATGTGTTTTGAGTTTTTATGATTATATATATGAAATTATATATTTCATGTTTTCTATTGTGTTTTTGAAAACATTGCATAGAATATGCAATTTTGTGAAAATATTGTATTCTTAGTTTGTAGACTTTAATATCAGTTTATATATATTTTACTAAGTCTACAAAAACATCTTGCAAAGTTTCAAAAGTTGGTTTATGTCAAAACATCAAAATTCAAGTATCTCATATTTTCATGTTTTGGACTATTTTGTAAAATAATGATATTTTCCATTTGGGAGGTCCTTTCTGATAACCAGTTATTGTAGCATGTTTATTATCATGTCTACAATCATTCCCCAAAGTTTTACATTTTTTGGAATTTATTTGATATTTTTAAACAGCGTTTTAAAATAAGCAAAACAGTTTTGAATATGTCAGTTTTCGGTTGACCAAACCGGTCGACCGAACCTGAGTTCTCGTGTTCACTGGGCGACAGAGAGTCTGTCGGTCGACCGGTCCGGTCGACCGAAAGCTCCATCGGTCCGACCGCCACCAGTCCACCGACGATGTCCAGAACAGTCATAGTGTGTTTGTTCTCCGTCGGTCGTACCGATATTTTCTGAGGTCGACCACAATAAGATCCGTTGCTTTTCCAACGCTATTTCCTGAGCTGTTTGCTGAGCGTTTGTCTTTTGTAAGGGTTTTGACGTGAGATTTAGAGGGTAAAATACCCTATTGCTGCTCTTCTTTCAAGTTAGAATTTAAGAAGTTTTAAACAAATGTTAAACAAGGGTTATAGTGTTTTACTGTTTGTTTGATTTTGGTTTCTTTTACAAGCGAGGAAGTATTTCACATGCAGATTGAGGATCATTCTCAATCCCCTTCATTCTCTTCTTTGTGTTCTTACGAGAAGTTTCTAACTCTTTTCTCTATAGCAATTCATTATGATGTCATTCTTATTATTGTAGTTTCTATTTGCAGTTAGATTTCATTTTACTCATTTACACACACCCACATTGAGCTTTTAGTATTTACACACATAGATTAGTTGGGGGGTGAGAGATTGTAACTTTGATTATTCTTTCATTTGTTCTCCATTTCCATAGCTTGAAACAATCATTTGTTAATATTGCTGCTTATTGAGAGATTCACTTATCCTAATATACCTGCTACACGATGAGGGTGTTGGTTGAGAGTCGGCGGATCATCCAAAGGAGTTGCGTCGGTTGACGCACCTTAGGGAGAGGTTGTAACGCCCAGCACTTGAGGGAAGACACGGCTAGTCCAACACTTAGTGGAGTTGTAGAGTGGATTACAAAGTGTGTTAGTAAAGTTCGTTAAGTACAAAACCGATGTGAGTGTAAACGTTATTTCGGTTGAACGTAGAAACCCCAGTGATAGGGATTTCTCCCGAGTAGGCGACGGAGACGTTAGGACGCAGTCCGAACTCCGTGACATATTGCCTTGTTTGAGTTTCTTGCGCCGTATTGTTTTTGCATTCAGTTCTATATCGCCAATTGTGATTGTTCATTCATTTCATCCACTTTATCCTATTGAGATTATTTTTTTTTAACCTTTGTGTTTATATATCCTTGCATATTATTTCTATCTTTAGATATATCTTGTTGTCATATTGCTTATCCTAGCCTCACATATTCTTGTGTATTTTATACTTGCTAGATAACTTCGTTAATTAATTTAATTGGCATTTAATCGATTAATTAAGCATAAGACCCTAATCACCCCCAGGCCGCTCCCCGCCACCCCCCCTCTACGGCTAAAGCCATCGTTATTTGATTAAAAACATTTGCCCAATCTACTTTTATTTTGGCAAATATGGCATATACCGCATTGATCTTGTCAGAAGCAAAGTGATCGAACCTACCGGTTTTAGGAATCAAGTTTTGAGCAACGATTCTAGCAATGAGTTTAGCATTTGGATTGAAAGAATTGTTGTTCATAGGATAAGAGCAGCCAGGCTTAAACATGAGTTGGTTTACACCTGGATCACCAAGTTCAATAGACATGAGGTCAATGTCACCTGTTGGGATTTTAAGAATCCCCGCAAGTTCGTTGGCAGAAAAAGAAATTGGAACTCCTTTAACAGATGAAGTAATGGTCTGACGACCATCAGCAGAGGATGACACAGATAGGTTGGCATAAAATAGATAAACTAAGAAAGGATAATAAGGAACTTTTCGTTCCTCATCTAACAACCTAGCCAACCCAACACTGTTAAGAATGGAGGAAGTGTCAAACAAAACTAATTGATTGAATTTGATATATCTGGTTGGAAGGATTTTTAGTTTGCACAACTCCCTATATTTCTTAACAAGTGATTTATATAAAAGAAAATCCTCATAATGAGAAGCTTTTATAGAGGATGAACTAGACTCAGGTTTTGATCTCTTTTTAGGAGGCATAATAGATTAGGGTTTTGATCAGATATGAGATATAATAGAAATTAGAAACCCCGGGAAACAATAAAAAGAAATTTAGAGCAAATTAAAAAAACTACCCTAAAACAGAAACCTTAGATTAAGAAAAAATAACCATTAGAGCAATGAAATCAAGAGAGAAGAAATTACCCAGCAACAAAACGATGGAAATTGACGGAGAGAAGCCGCGGTCGACTGGATCAGGCGACCGAGAGAGAGAGATTTCGAACCCTAGTTCTATGATTTCGAAATGAGATGAGAGATGAGGAGTCGGATCTTTTGAGAGATGAAAGAAGGGCTGGGATTGACTCAATGATTAGATCAATGGTGGTGACGAGTTCGGGTCCAAAATAGTTATCCAATAAAAAACCGAAACCTGATAAAATCAAAAAATCGCTGCTGAAAATTCTCTGTCGGTCGACCGACGCGGTCAACCGAAACAACTTACAGAGACTTCGTCGGTCGACTGAGTCGGTCGACCGCGAGAAAATAAAGTAAACAGGCAATGAAAAAACTTAATTTTGAGAGATTTTCAATTTAAACCTTTAGGAAATTTGTTTTATAATATACCAAAAGTTTTATAAAATATATATAAATGTTATTAGCTATAAGATCATGCAAATAATTCTTTTTAGCAAAAAAAATACAATTTGTCATTAATCAACTCAAAAACCAATTATTCAAAATAAGAACAAAACAAAACATCAAAAACAAAAGAAATAATATAAAAATCATTTTGGTACCCAAATCTTTTTGGTACCACTAGAACTTGGGACATGACCCCTATCATTTAAATCCAAGGCCCTAGGGTTATGAACCCGTTTGGGCGTATTTTGTGCACCGATACGATCAAAGCAAAAATTGTAAACGTGACCCATACGATTACAATTTGTGCAATGTAGAGGTTGGAATGGTTTACGTTGACCGAAATGGAATGCACGTGGTTCATTTGCAAAAATAGATTTTTCTTTGTGATTATTTTGCAAACGAGAATTTCTTTTCAAATCGAAACAAAACATGGCCAAATGACCAAAACGACCACAATAATCACATTTATACACATGAGCATGTTTATGATTTACACTATATATGTGTACATGTGTATGTGATGAAGAAGCTTGATGGGATGCACAATTATTAATAGACTTATTAATTTTTGGTGCATTATGATAAAATTGAGCTAAATGGCCTTTAAGACCGCAAATAGAGCATTTGTGAATTTTTTCATACATATGTGCATAGTGAATGGGTTTCTTAGAAGAATTATCATTGAACTTTGCACATAAGTCCATAAGCTTTTTATTATTAGCAATACAAGTGTTTAGTGTTGAATCTAAGGTAGATATTCGTTTTCTCATTTGATTCAACTCATCATTGTGCATACAAGTATTGCTACTAGAAGTAGAATAAACAAGATTACTCATCATAGATTTTAACTTATCTACTTCTAACATAGCATCACGTTTTTCATGAAGCAAAGTAGCATTTTTAATTTTCAAATTTTCATTGCATTCTTTAAGAATTATATTTTCATTTGCAATAAAATTAAACTTAGTAGCTAGTGTTTCATGAGTGGATTTCATATTAACATACTTACTCTTTACATCAATATAGCAATTGTGTAATTTTTCAAACTCAAGAGCAAGTTTATCAAAAGTAATAATATCATCGTTACCACATACCTCACTAGGGTTATCACCTAGTGGTATTGTACATGGAGATGAGGCTTCCTTAGAACTCAAAGCGGGATTTTCCAACGCTTGTTGAATAGCCTTCAATTTCCCTTCATGTGCTTCAATGAGTTTCCACAAAGCGTAAGCACTATCAAAATTAGCAAATTTGTTAGAAAACGATGAGTGAAAAGCGTTAATCAAATATTCTAACAAAAGCTTATTCATGTTAAACAATCTTTTATCATTCTCACACCATTTGGATTTTTCCAAAATAGGAACAACATAGGCATCCTCAATAATTTCCCATAAATCAAATTGATTAGATTGAACGAAAAGTTTGAATCTAATACGCCATTGAGCATAGGGAAAAATATCCAAACGAGGAGCAATAATAATAGCATATCCTAAGCAAGATGAATCATACATATCCATAAAGATGAAATGCAAGAAACACAATGTAATCAAAATTAGATTAGCACAAATACAATAATTTGGATCTTTAACTCAAGGCGGTTAGTCCTTAAATCAAAGAGCACCAAGCTCTGATACCAATTGTTAGACCCTAGAGGGGAGGAGATTAGGATCTTATGCTAAAATAATCCTAATTAAAAGCTAATTAAAATTATGTTGATCAATTTGATCTTGCAAGAAGAAATATGATATGGATATGAACAATAATGATTAATAGAATGTACGCTAAGCAAAACACAAACACACGATATGTTTACGAGGTTCGGTCACCACGACCTACGTCCCTGCTCCTCACCTTGAGGAGATATCCACTATAACAATCCGGTTTGGAAGCCGGAACTTCTGCACACTCGGTTTACAAGATCACCGAAAACTCTCACACTACACAAACACTATGCAATCACACTTTACACACTAAGTGTAGGAACCTACCCCGTGTCCTCCTCCTCAAGTGCTCGATTACAACCTCTCCCTAGGTTCGTCAATCGACGCCACTCCTATTGGATTTGACCCCGTCTCTCTCTCCTCACACTTCTCTCGGTGTACAAGTGTATTACAAGTGATTCTCACAAATAAAAGTTAAATACAATGATTTGTTCTCAAATAACAAGTGAGAACACAATGAAGCTCACACTCACTAAATCCCACACCACAACCCACAATATAATATGAGAATATAAAGCTCAATAAGTGTGTGTGATAATAGTGAATCAAACTCAATAAATAACTCAATGAATATAGCTAATCAAATGAAAGTGAAATAATAAGCTATATAAAGAAGAGTTTAGAAAACTTCTCAATGGACAAGAAGAGCTGAAGAAATGATGATCCCAATAGGATTTGCAAGCCTCTTCTTGTTGTAGAAAAACTTCTCTTGAAAACAGATTGATGAAACAACTCTTAAACAGCTCTTAAACGCGATTAACAACTTGTTAAACAGCAAACTTGGATTTCTTGATTAATAGAGAAGAAGAGCAGCAATGGGGTATATATAGCACCCCATTACAACAGCTAAAAATAAGAAAAAGACCAAAAAGCCCAGAGCAGCTCAGGAAAATACAACTGTCGGTCGACCGCACCGGTCGACCGAAAACTGATATATGGCATATTGATAGGTTTTGGGGCTGTTTTGAAAATTCATTAAAAATATCAAATAAAATCCAAAAATAGTGAAACTTTGGGGAAAGTTTCTAAATGATGAAATAAACATGTTTGAAAAGGAATTTTTGGAAAATCAATTTTCGTTTGTGAAAACTCCCTGTTTTTAAAAAGTGTTTAAAAAACCTGTTTTTCGTGAACATGAAAATTGACATGAAGCTTGTAAATATGTATATATATTGAGCATGTATTATATGTATATAATAAAGTATGAAAGAGTTGTAAACATGAGATAAGAGTTATTGTAACAACGTTTGATGAAAAATCATTTATATGATAGAAAACGTCAAAAATCGTGTTAAGAGTACATATATTGAGCTTAGATATAATCATACAATATATGTAAGTAAACCAAACATATACCTAGGTAAATCCACACATATGAACTTGAATCTTTAATGCTTGATTGACGTGTGTTGAAATACCTGAAAAGAGAAACATAAACACAAAACTAGAGAATATATTAGTGATAAATTATTTGACAAATCATCATCAAAACTATAGGGTCAACACTTAACTGGAGAGGAATCATTGTGAATAGAGGTTCCAGCATTGTCGATCGTCAGAACAGCGTTACGAGGGTAAGCCCCAACAATGATTAGGTGAGAGTCATCACTGGTAGCCTTCATCGGAGTGGAAGACCCAAAAACCTTATTTGAAGATGAAATCTTCCTGTATTTGTGAGACAAGGAAGTTCTTGAGGATGAGGATGATGATAGATACTCCTCAAACTTTGCTTGGTCGAACTTGTACTCGACCGTGGATTCAACCGGGATCTTGATCGGTTGCGACACAACGATCTCTGTAGCGAGACCGTTGGCTCCCACTGTAGTGGTCAGCGTGTTTCCGTCGGGAACAAATTTTATTGTAGAATCCATTACAAACGTTTATCAATTATAATGGAAATAAAAGAGTGAGCTTTGTGCTTTGTAAAACTTCTCTTTACAATAAAACAAGATTAAGAGTGCTCCCTAGAAACACACGTAGGAACGTTTATCATTCGCTGCTTGCGTAGGATCTTTGCCTGTGTTGGGGTGTGTTACCCTGTGGACGATCGAATCATAGATCCAAGTTGAATTGTGAAGAAGGCTTTGGCATTCTTGCTTCATTTTAGAAGTAAGAACTAAAGTGAATATCTTTTAGAAGCAAGAACTAAAGTGAATATCTTATCAAAGTAAGATGAACACTCTTCTCAAGATCGAGTCAAAGCTTAGATCTCGAGGAAACGCCAAAGGCTCTTGAGGATGCTTGAAAATAATGAAGACTCTCTCTTGCTCAAAATTTGCCAAAAAGCTCAAGTCTCTGCCTAGAATCTGCTTGGTCCCCATGCATATGAGTGCTAGGGAAGTATTTATAGCCTTTAGGAGCCGTTACTAAAGATAGAAAGTCGAAACAAATCGGAACTGACAACCCCTGTTTTCGAGACAGATTACGTGTCTCGGAAATAGTGTATTGTCCCAGGCAGTTTTGTAACCATCACCCACTCTGTTAAATGACATGATTTCTATAGTTATGTGTGGATTTTTAGTTTGTAACTACCTCCCCATGTTTATGGATGATACCCAGCAGTTATGAAGCCACGTGGATCGCACAAATCTTGAGAAACCCGTCACAAAACAACGTGACCCTGTCACATAGCTTCTGAGACAGTTTCTATGTCTCGGAAACTATTTGTTGCCTCATATCTTCCGAGACAAATTCATTGTCTCGGAAACTATGTGCTATCTCATAGTTTCCTAGACAAGTTCTTTGTCTCGAAAATTGTATGATGTCCTCTTGTATTCGTCATTTTGCATTTTTGTGCATTCCTTAGTTAGCCTTTGGCATTGGATGATCCTCTTTGACTGAGATGATGACTTTTATCACATTCTCTTCATCTCAACCTGTGTGCGATAACTTATAGGCAATTTTTGACGCCTACGGTCCCGACATCTATAAGTTCAGGAGGAGAGCTTATTAGATACAGTAAATGAGATCACAAGCATATATAACATATCATATAGCAATAGGAAAACATATCACATATCATTCTCAAAAATACTTTATAATCAAAGTAAGTTAATCATAAAAAAATTCTCGAATTTTTGGAGTTATGTGTATTATAGCCTCACTCAATCTAGGAATTCTTAGTGAACTCTATACATTAACCCTAGAAAACTTTATACTAGGTCCACAACTCGACACAGGATATCCTAAGGATGTTGGAACTAGAGCTCTAATACCAACTGTGATGCCCATGGTTTCACACAATAATGTAGTGCAAGGTGAACCCAAAGATGTCAAACCTGCCATGCATCCAACACTATGCATAAACATGTTTCACCATCACATTAATATCACTCTAGCAAACGTCAAAATAAGAAGTGAGAGTACAAGCAGATATATCAAAGATGACAATACAAGAAACACAATATAAAAAAGAGACATCCAATAATAACTATAATTTTGTTCTAACAGAAGAAAAGAAAATACATCTGGTAAACTGGAATAAGAACATCGAATCTCTAATACATGAGAGTCAACTAAAAAATACATAGGCACTCAGCCTCCAAAATAAAATGCATCTCTAAAAGAAAACTAAACTCATAAATAGTCTACTTTGGAGCACTAATTAACTACTTATAATTGATAAAAATCTACACTGAGTCCCCGTCAACCTGCGGCTCTCTGAACCCCTGACTCGCTGCCTGAAAAAGATGGAAACAACAAGCGTTAAAGCGCTAGCGAGAACATCTTCACCGCCCCCAGGGGGAAGGGGGTTAGGTATATAAAAATACTAATCATAAAATATATAATTTATATATCCTGAGCTAAGAGGAGTTAAGATTTAGAATCCATAACACGACATGAGTACATCGAGCAAAATAATCCAGGCAAGTAAATCCTCATATATATATCATGTATCTCAAATTGTGGATCGCTAAATATCAACTCCAAATCCTATAAATAATTAAATCAATAAAGAAAAATACATCATCAACATCTCTTACAAGATAAATAGTATATGTCGTATCATAGTATCTCACACTACCCTCGGGTAGGTGGCACAGAAGCAAATGTACAAACTTGTGAAAGCCTCATTAAAATATACATCGCCATATAAGAATGTCAAATGTTGGTCTATGATCACAAATAGTACTCGTCTGGGCTCTAGGCTTCCTAAATATGTAGAGTGTAGTCGTCCGTAGTATCATGTGACTCACGGACTAACACATTTAGAGTGCAGTCGCCCACTATATCATGTAGTACATGGACATGCGCACTCAACCACTAAAACAATGATGCATCATGGTGTGCAGTTGACCACATTCTCATTACGGTGCACAGACTAACGCACTCAGAGTGTAGTCGTCCACGTTCTCATTGCGGTGCATGGACTAATGCACTCAAGCATCCACAACTATCGTAGACCGAACGCCACTCCCTATCAGGACATACGCAAAACATTAGACTATGCATATCAATAGGCTCGTGCGTGCTCAAATCCAGTATGTGCCTTCTCATGGTCTCGCACGTGTATCAACTTGCGACTCATACTTCATGTTCGCGATCAAAAGCATATAGGAAAGATTAATGTTTACAAAACAGCACTAGACCGGTCAACCGGTATATCTCATCAGTCGCCTGAGCCAACGTGCACAACACATGCACAAAATCTAGCCTTGATCGGTAGATCGATGCATATGGTCGGTTGACCGACCAGAGAAAATATCCAAGTCTTGCGGAATAATCGGTCGACTAATTTTCTTGATCAGACGACCGACCATAGAGGAATTTTTAGTTTCCTGAGAATATCAATTTGGTCGGTTGAACATTCTGATCGGTCGACCGACCAAGTGACAGATCAAAAACATAGGTTTTCTGTAAAATTCACCAAAGACAAAATTTTTCAAAGAAATTTATATATAAAAACTTGATTTTGTGTAATTAGGATTTACTCTGATATATGAAAACACAAATATAAAAATTTGAGGGATTCTAATAACCCTAACATGTTTATGTTTGTAAATTGATATATGAAAACACAAATATAAAAATTTGAGGGATTCTAATAACCCTAACATGTTTATGTTTGTAAATTCATCATGAAAGCTGAGGGATTCTAATAACCCTAACATGTTTATGTTTGTAAATTCATCATGAAAGCAAATAGATTAACAAAAATCTCATATTAGATTTACTTCAGAACTTCAACCCTAAGTAAGGAATTCATTTCATAACTTTTATATCTATTTGTTGGGGAAAATGTAAAAGAAGAAAATTAGAGAATTAAATTTGTATTATTCTCTCTAACAGACTTAGAAAAAGAATTAATTACAATTCTCTCAATGTAATCTCCCTCTAACAAACTTAGAAAAAGAAATTACAATCTTTTTGTATCGTATTCCCTATTTACAAAAGAGAGAAAGATCGATGAAGATCCTTCCCTTTGTTTAAAACTGGGTTCTTCTTGATGTCGATGGAATGTCTCCCTTGATGTTCGTGTTGAGTTTTCTTACCGTTGACTATCCGAACGCTTCACCTCATTGGAACACGGTATTTTCCTCTTGACTTGATGTTGAGGAAAACTTGCGTGGTAAGTTTAAGAATAACTCTTAACAAGTTTAAGAACTCAGTGCAAGTTTAAAACTCTATGAAAGAGTTGATCCAAGAAAAGGAAATTAACCCATTTCAATTAGACTGAAAATAATCCACAAGCCAATAAAAAAGCTCTCAGAATGGTTCTTGATGATGCTTCAGGCCCTCCAATATCCAAAGATGCTCCAAGAGATAATTGTCGATCTCAATTCTCCAGAAATTCCCCTCCAAAGAACACATCTTCAATTAAGCTAAAATTTTAGCTATTTATAAGCGATTAAGGGGTGTAACCGCCCCCTTGATTTGCTCTTTAATGGGGTATAACCGCCTCTTTAATTCACTCCTTAATGGGGGCTTAATGGCCCCATTAAGTGGAGAAACAGTTTTGAAACCGTTCAGGTCCTGTTTGAACCAGTCAAACACGAAGTTCGCGTTCTGGAATGAACTATGTGTTTGGATCTGGAACGCAGTGATGAACCCTGTGTTTCGGACTAAAAACATAGCAATGAGCTCTACGTTTGGATCAGGAACACAGCGATGAACCCTGTGTTTCGGGCTGAAAACACAGTAATGAGCTCTGCGTTTGGATCTGGAACACAGCGATAAACCCTGCATTTTAGGTTGAAAACATAGCAATGAGCTCTGCGTTTGGATCTGGAACGCAGCGATAAACCTTGCGTTTTAGGCTTAAAATGTAGCAATAAGCTCTGTGTTTGGATCTAGAACGCAGCGATGAACTCTGTGTTTTGGGCTGAAAATGCAGCAATGAACTCTACGTTTTGAGTCTGGAAGGCGGGAATGACCTCTGTGTTTTGTTGTTGGGACGTAGAGATGAACTCTGCGTCTTGACTCTGGAATGCAGAGGTGAGCCTCAGGAGAGCTTGGCGAGCTTCATGCAAAATCTAGTCTTACAGACAGACTTCAGAACATAACTTGCTACGAAAAACAGGTCATAACTTTCAAACCGTAAGTCGAATTGGACGAATTATATAAGAAAATCAACTATCTCGACGAGACAGAGCCGAGCAAACCTACCCGAAGGGTTCGATTTGCTCCCATCCTTTTCACCAAATTCCTTACGATTTAAGAGATATATGTGTTTTGATTTGAAGAGACCGTCAATTTATAGTCTCTTTTGTTAGAGCGTTATAAAGACTGTCATCTTGTAACATTAATCTTGGTTCCTTGAAAGTATGAGAGTCATCAGATTGTTACTCTCGATGTTGATTGTGAAGGCTGTTAAATTAGAGCTTTCATCGATTGTTGTGAAGATCGTTAGATTATAACATTCATCGATCTACGTGAAAGGTTTTAAATTGTAGTCTTCTAGAAGTCGTCAAATTATAACTTCCATCATCGGTGTTTAATGAGGATCAACTATTTGTAGTAATTTTTAAACAGCCTACAATATCAGAAAGATTAAATCTTTAAGTCATACAGATTAAATGGGTGATCTTTACACATAAAAATAGGTTTTAAAATTCAATAAAAACCAAGAAAACAGGGATGGGTTTGGAGGAGATGAAACTCGCCTCAACTCAAAAAAATTCATGTTGGTCTCTCAAACGCAAGAGAGACTCGATCCTCCTTCACAAAAGCCAAAGATCTCACCCTCCTCTCGAAAATTGCTTCACAATTCTTCTCCCAAAGCAAGATAAAATTTCTCTAAGGTTTTGAGGAGGTGACTGCTACTCAGAACGTGAGGGATGATGGAGCAAAAAGGAAAAGTCAGGCGCATATGCGCGCGGTGTGTGTGTGTGTGTACAAAGCAGACCCGACCCGAAAACAAACCAAACCCATCAGCTGTTGATCGGTCAATAGATCTTTAGGGTCAGTCGACCGATCCGTACACTGAAGCAGACTTAGTTTACATGTACATTCATACTTATACTTATATATATTCATATATGTATGTAACCGATCTCAAATTGATTAACAACATACCCATTCATCCCAGAATAATATCAACCATAATAAAACTCATTTATCGTTATTCACAATAATATTTTCAAATTTACGAGATTTTACAAATATATCATAAAGACTATTGGGGGTAGAGGAATGATGGAACCCATAATGCATTTAATGGTATTTACTGTGAGGTGATTGGTTGTTAGTGCACGGGAGGAGGCTCAAGCCTCGAGGTAGTCATCGCCTTTCTATTTGTCTGGTAGAAGGTCGAGAAGTATCGCCTTTTTGAGTCACCCTCACGAGATGTCGACAGAATGGTCAGTCGAGTAGGTTGGTCAAGAGGTTACCTAGCCAGGGGTCGACATGTTACGCCTTTTGAGTTATCCTTGTAAGATGTTGATGCATCGAATCACCCTAGCTGGGTCTTTGATTATCTTGAAGTGAAGAGTTGGCTTGATTACGCATAATACAAGACACTTGTCTGCTTTTGATTGAAGATTACTTTTTAGCACTAAAACAATATAACATTTGGCCCCTTTTACTTGGAGTTGGCCTAGGCCGGGTCAGAGTGAAATGAAACATGTCTTGCTGAGTCATGAGGAGCATTAATGAGGGGAATCTGAGAAGTTCTTCACATGCAACATGGCTGACATCAACGAATACTTTTCAAACCACTGTCGCTTTTCATGTATGATTACAGACTATCCAAAGCAAGCATGTTTTGTCTTGATTTAGGAGAGGCCACTTCAAATTTTGAAATTAATATAGGCCATCAGTTTTGATTAAGCTTGTGCATTATGATTTTGACAGCTAGCGGGCCAGCTATATATATTTAGGGCTATGGTGACAAGGGAGAGGTAATTGCTTTTTGAAATTCTAAATCTGAATTTGCAAAGAATTCAAATGATCTTCTTCAGCGACAATCCAAAGTCGATGTCAATGGTGGCCCCTACTCTCAATGCTAGATAGGAATTGTTGGCAGAGATCCATTCTAAGGTGATGCTCCCCAGCTACGATCCCTTCACGAGAAATATGATATTCCCCGCAAGTAGAATTTGACGGCACCAACGAGGTCGCATGCGGTTTATGATCATGATGATGGTCGAGCTCCCCTATACTTGAAACACATGAAGTTCGGCCTACGTCTGCCTCTACACCCCTTCCTTCATTGTGTATTTACTATTCTGGGGGTGTTGCTGATGCAAATGAAGGAAAATAACATTACAATGCTGGTGGGGTTCATGGTGACCTGCAGCTGACTGGGGAGCAAATCATCCTTGAACATGTTGGGTCACCTGATTAGTGTCAAAGTGCACCAGAAAGAAGCCCATTTTCACTTCTAGGTGGTGGGTAAATTCAAGATCATCCTCGACTCCAATAAAGATTGGAAGGAAAAGTTCATCTGGGTCTCGGGAGACGACTCAGACTTGTGCTGTTCTAATTGGCCAGAGATAGTGAGGGAGGTCCTGACGCCAGGGAACCTATCGAGTGCTGAGAGACAGGCTCTAAATCAGATTAGGGTGTACGTCGGCTCTCACAAGATGGAGCATTTACTTGACAACTCTGTCTTGTTAGTGGTCAGTATATCTGTCGAGCCTCCCACGGTCAAGGATCAGGAGAGGGCGACCAGGTTAACCATCCCTCTAGAAGAAGCTGCTGAGGCGTCAATAGCTATGCTCACTGAGCCTTAAGAAAGGTCGTCGGTGAGGCCGTTGAAGCACCTTCGCCAAGACTTGGCCCCTGGGAGGCTGTGGTGGCTCGCACACAAGTGGCTGATAGGCTGATATATCAGCTAGGTCCCGAGACTAGCGCCTTCGGCCGCCCAAGCTGAGAGGGTGAAGAAGGCGCCTCAAAAGATCAGTGACCGAGGACCCGGAAGGGTAGCCAAGGCAGGTGAGGCCAAAGCCATCCATGTAGATAAGGGGTCTTCTGATCGGGAAGAGGAGGAAGAGGCACATCATAAGGCCAGGGTCAAAACTAATGCCTATACAGAGGAGGAGGGGACCCGTGTTGACCCAACCGAGTTGACTTGTCACTAAGGAAAAGAGCCGGTCGGAGAGGAGACCTTTCCTATAGAGGGTTTAGAGTATTTATATTCCCATCGGATCAACGAGATCGAAACAGAAGCTTGGGAGAGGATGAGGATGCTGCTGATTGGGTCCTCAGATGTCGGCCCTCGATATACTAGGGAGCTATCTCCAGAGCATCACCACTAGCCTGCCCACCATTTTGATATGAGGGGGTCAGTCCTTGAGTACCGAGTTGCTCAATTGAGAGCGGTGGAGTAGTTCTGGCTACCTCATGATGTAGAGTTTTTGGGAAAAGTTTTGAATGTCGGCCTCCAACAAAGCCTCCAGAGCTACTTGGTTCGCAGGGCTCTCGTGGAATAAGAGATCTTCGGGCGAAGGGAGAGGATCTGAACTTTCTATCTTAAGCTCCAAGGGGAGTTGGAAGCTCGATAGGCTGATGAGGGGGTGACCTCAAGAAAGCTCTCAAGGATCTATTGGCCAAGGAGCATGAGTTAGGCAACTGGCACCGAGAGATGGAGGTGCAGGAATAGGTGATCGAGGGTTTGAAAGCCTCAGATGCCCAAAAGTCCTCTGAGATCGATAGGCTCAAGCGCGAGCTTCAAGAGAGCAACAAGAAGGCAAGGTATTTATCTGAGAAAGTTTCACGGGAGCTATAGGGCAAGGACCATGCTTTGGTGCAGGTTGAGGCTGAGTGCTAAATAGCTCAGCACACCAGGGACCAGCTTGCGGAGGAGAAACTGGCCCGGACGAGGCTTTTAAAAGGAGAGTGCTCATTGCGAGGTGTCACCTTTCTAGAATCTGAGGCCTATCAA
>NC_033798.1:88384799-88385012 GCF_001876935.1 Asparagus officinalis
CTCAACTCCCAGCCGAGATGAGGAGCACATCCAATCGCTACCGCTCAGTCTGCTCTAGCTCCTAGACCGAGTGCTTCTCTTCTGACTCCTACTCCCGACCGAGATGCGTCTCTCACAAGTCCTACCTACCGCTCAGTCTGCTCTAGCTCCTAGACCGAGTGCTTCTCTTCTGACTCCTACTCCCGACCGAGATGCGTCTCTCACAAGTCCTAC
>NC_033798.1:88391592-88410261 GCF_001876935.1 Asparagus officinalis
TGTGTGTGTGTGTGTATATATATATATATATATATATATATATATATATATATATTAATGACAATGTAAATATCTTGAAATAAGGAATAAAAATTGAGGCTTATTGGCCTTTCTAATTGTTGTGTGTATTTATTCCACTTGTTCAGATGTGTGTGTGTGTGTATATATATATATATATATATATATATATATATATATATATTAATGACAATGTAAATATCTTGAAATAAGGAATAAAAATTGAGGCTTATTGGCCTTTCTAATTGTTGTGTGTATTTATTCCACTTGTTCAGATATTTTTTGTGCATAGTTTTGCTCTATTTGTTTAGATGGATGGTTTGAGTTGAATTAGCTTTGTATGTTGAAGTGACTCGAGTGTGTGCCTTGGACTTAATGAGGGCGCCAAGGTCTTTTTGTCGAAGTCGACCGAATGGTTAGACTGCTTTAGTTTTACCCTGAAGAGGTACCAGGGTCTTGGTGTCAAAGCTAACTGAGTGGTTGGGCTCCATGCTTTGGGTTTACTCACGATGACACCAAGGTCTTGGTATGTGTCTTGGACTTAATGAGGGTGCCAAGGTCTTTTATTGAGTGCCTTGGACTTAATGAGGGCACCAAAATCTTTGGTTGAGTGCCTTGGACTTAATGAGGGTGTCAACGTCTTTAGTTGAAGACGACCGAATGGATGGGATGACTTAGTTTTACCCTGAAGAGGTACCAATGTCTTTGGTTAGATGCCTTTGACTTAATGAGAGGGCCAAAGTCTTTGGTGAGTGCCTTAAACTTAATGAGGACGCCAAGTTCTTTTGTTGAGTGCCTTAGACTTAATGAGGGCGTCAAGATTTTTTATTGAGTGCCTTAGACTTAATGAGGGCGCCAAGGTCTTTGTTGAGTGTCTTAGACTTAATGAGAGTGCCAAGGTGTAAAACCCTAAAAGTTTGAATAAATTATGATAAATAGTAATAAATATGCTATATGGTTATAAACAATATATTTTGATGTTTGAGTATGCTAGGGAATAATTTGAGATCAATCCAATGTATATATGTGAGTACATATGAGAAACATGCACGAAATCATGCACAAACCTGAAACTGAGTTGTTAGTAGTCGACTACTACTCAGAGTACTCGACTAGTAAGGTTGTTAGTCAACTAATGAAGGCATTAGTCGACTAATCAGGCTGTTTCCAGAATTCTATCAGGTTTCGGGTTGGTTTTGTTTTATTTTTTGAACCCAGTTATTTATACCCCTATATATACCTCTTGTTCACGAATCTTCACATATTTTATCAGTACTTTCAAACCCTAGCAACTACCTCCTCCTCCTCATAAACCCTAGATCCAATCTAAGTGATTCTAAGAGCTTTGTGAAGCAAATTTCAACGTGAAGACGAGATTGTTTTGCTTGTGGCTAAGGGATCTGTTTTGGATTTGCGCTTTCAGGTTTTCAACAAGATCTTCAGGTAAGTTTTACCTCTGCTAACCCTACACCCATGTTTTAAACTATTTTAATGAGATTTGATTTGGTGTTATTGAGCCTAAACCTTATTTTCATGCACAAAAATAGTTCTTATGTAATATATGAAATAAAGATCTGACCTTTTCATATTTAAAATATTATGAGCAAATATCCAGAGGTAGATTAAGATTTGAAAATAATTAAATAAGGGGTTTAACTGAGTTTTGATGGTTTACATGATGTTTTGATGCTTTTGTACATGTTTAGGGTTTACATATGAATTTTAATGTAACAAATTTTTGTTCCATGTGTTAGATGAACATCAGTAGTGTTAAACAAGTTCTTAAAACATTTTATCCATGTTTTACAGTAAGCTAATTGAGTTAGAATCACAAAACACATACACGAACACAACATGCAGTAAGCATGCTTATAGCCTCTGGACGATTGACCGGAGGTACATGGCCGGTCGACCGACCAGTGTTTTTTTGTGCATGATGCATGTTTTGTGTAGTTGTTATTTGATCGAGGGATTTTCTCGATCAACCCACATTGTATTATGATGTTTGTTATCTGTTTAACACCTGAGGTATTTGTGAATATAAGATATAGATCCGCACATCAAGACACGTGCACAAACACTTGGATACATGTTCTTAATTGAGTATACATGAATAATTGAGATGCACGATGCATGTTTAAGTTGATAGTGTAGGAATAACACATGACAATGCATAATTCATCAGTTGTGGATGCTTAGTGATGAGTAGTTTGCCCGCAACGAGACCGCGGCTGTACCTCACTTAGAGTTGGTAGTTTTTTCCACAATGAGGCCACGGTTGTACCATACTCAAAGATGATCGGGGTTTTCGGATTGGGTTGATACGCGTACACTCCGTTGTATGATCATCTGGATGCATCATCCAGAATAAGGTGATTTACTTATCTCCGTAGAACGATTGAGTAAGGATGTTGATTCCACATGATATTGTGATGTACCTTACAAAAGTATCGTTATTTCAAGTAGAGGCATGTATATGTACACAGTTTGTATTATTGCTCCCATGTTAGATTACCCGAGAGTAGGGTACATTTCGGATGCTTGGCACACATGGCATGTTCTATGGAGATGATTGCGTTGGATGAAATATTTCTTATGAATGCGCCAACTACCCGAGGGTAGTCTGAGATTGTGACATTGGTTCATCATGGTTGAGGCTTGTAGTTGTAGTACTTATTTTATGTGTTGTGTTTCATTCATAGGATTAGAATTGGTATTTAGCGATTCATAATTTGAGACATGGTATATACATGAGGGTTTCCTTGTTTGGATTATTAATTGGTATTTAGCGATTCATAATTTGAGACATGGTATATACATGAGGGTTTCCTTGTTTGGATTATTTTGCTCGATGTACTAATTCTCGTATTGTAGATTTCTAAATACTAATTTCAACTTAGTGTATTATGAAAGATTTTATACCTATATGTACTACCTGTATTTTCTTATACACTCCTACCACTTTCCCCTGGGGACGATAGAGATGATATCGCTAGCGTTTTGATGCTTGTTGTTTTCCCCCTTTTCAGGCGGTGAGTCAGGGCACAGAGAGTCGTAGGTTGATAAAGATGTGTTGTAGCTTCCATCTAATTTATTATATTTTGTAGATATTTTTAGAACTCCACAGTAAATGTCTATTTTTAGATATTGGAGTTGTGTTTTTATTTTGTTGAGGCTGAGTGCCTTAGTGAGATTTCATTTGACTCTTGTGTTGAGATATATTACATTTGTTCCAAATTCAGGGTTATTTTATTCTATTTTAGTTGGGTCCTGATGATGGTTATTTATACACTCCTTTTGTGTACTACTTCACTATTCTTTACATGTTTTGTACCTATACCTGGTTGTTGATTCCACTAGAGAGATAGTAACTGTGATAGTGAAACATATTATTGCACGGTGTTGGTGCATGACAGGTTTGATATTCTTGGATTCACCTTGGACTGCAGCCTTGTGTGAACCCAGGGGCGTCACACAAATATTAAGGTGAGATAGGACTCGGCCTTAGGTTCCTATAAAGATAAAGTATTACGAGAGTATAACATAAGAGTTAGAACTCAAAAATTTATATCATAGAGGAGATTTATATTTACAATCATTGGAAGTATTTCTTAAGGTGCTCGATGTTCCAACGAGCTGCAAGATTCTTCCATCGGGGCTTCTTAGCCGGTAGGTGCATGGTCGCAACTCCTCAAGAATTATGTAGGGTCCTTCCTAATTGGGAGCTAACTTGACGTGCTTGGTGTCCTTGTCGAAAGCTGCCTTTCGAAGGATGAGGTCACCGACATTAAATCGAACTTTGATGTTATAGTGTCAGGCGATGCGCTATTGATTGATCACTTAGGATTGAAGAGCTTATTCTCAGACTTTATTAATGAGGTCAAGTTTGATTCGAAGCCCTTCTATGTTCAAGTCTTCGTCAAAATGCTGCAGTCGGATTGTCGTCATGCTGACTTCAACTGGGGTGACTGCTTCAGCTCTATAAGTCAACTTGAATGGGGTTTCTCCTGTAAAGTTCTTGTTATTCGTGTGGTAGGACCATAGAATCCTAGGCAACTCTTCAAACCAATTTCCCACCACCGTGTCCACCTTATTCTTTTGGGTTTGAAGGGTGCATTTGTTAGCGGCTTTGGCAAGTCCATTGCACTTGGGGTGAGTGACTAAGGAGAACTTGAGGCGAATGTTCCACTCTTCACAAAAGCTTTGAAAGCCCCCGCTATCAAACTGAGTGCCATTGTTTGTCACAAACAAGAGGGGTACACCAAAATAGTGGACATAGACCTCCACACAAAAATTGTGACATTAGTCTCTCTAAGTTTAGCCAACGGTTTGGCTTCAATCCACTTAGTAAAGTAGTCGATTGTGACAATTAAGAACTTCCACTGCCCAGAAGGGCCCAACAAATCCAACCCCCATTAGGTGAAAGGTACTGGGCTCAGAATGGAGGTGAGCTCAGTGGTTGTTGCTTATGGAATGGCTGAGAAAAATTAGCACTTCTTGCACAAAGAGACCAGCTTTTTGGACTCGACCAGTATGGTGGGCCAATAGTACCCATGGAGAATGATCTTCTGGGTGAGAGTTCTAGCCCTAGGATGATTCCCTCAAGTCCGTTCATGAATCTCTCAGAGAATATAACTAGCTTCAGCAAGCTGAAACACCAAATATAGGACCCCACACCACTACTAGATTATGACAGCCGATAGAGTTGGCTATCGAGCATGAGATAGTGGTAAGCATTTCTTTATAGACTCCTAGCTTCAGCAGCATTCTCTGATAGGGTCCCCCGTGTTAGATAATGGATGATGGGATCAATTCAACACAGCTCAACGGGCATCTCAGCTTGCATGACAGCCTCTAATGCCTTGATGATGTTAGGGCGCTCGAGGGTATCAATGTACGCTGGCCCCGATCTACTTCCCAAACTGGTTGATTTGAGCTTGGATAGAGCATCCGCCCAAGTGTTGAGGGCGCGGGGGACTTGGGCGATTCTAAAATCAGCGAAATTGACTAATAGATCTTTGGCCTCTTTCAAATATAGGACCATTTTAGAATCTTTGGTTGCATACTCTCCATTCACCTGATGGACAACAAGTAGGAAGTCGACCAAAATGTAATGGTGTTCAGCTTTTACTGCTAAGGCGGATCGAAGACCTGCCAGAATTGCTTCATATTTGGCCTCATTGTTAGAGGTTGAAAATGCAAAATTTATGGAGTGTTTGTGCATCGATCTGTCAGGGCTGCACAAGCCTACTCCTGCTCTGTTGTCGACATCTCCAGAGAACCTGCCCACTTTTAGCAACCACCAAGAGGTGAATTCCGGGAAGCTGTATTCAAGCATGTAGCGTGTTCGAGGGGTAGGCACCTTGGCTGCTTGAGATGTTGAAGGCTTCTGTTGTGTTATTGATAAGGGTGCAACAGATTCATCATCCGATGGGGTCGACTCAATAAGGAAGTCAGCCAAAGCCTGGGTCTTGATTGTCATCCTTAGTTCTAACTGTACATCATGCTCACTAAGCTCGACCGAGCAGGCGACCATTCCTCCCAAAGTGGTGGAGCTTCCAAGTGCCTTCTTCAGAGGCAAACTAGTCCGCACAATTACTGAATGTGCTTGAAAGTAGAGGCGGAGTCTCCTGGAGATGGTGACGAGGATGAAGGAAGTCTTTTCTATGAGAGGGTAGTTGACCCACCTTCAATATTCGGTTGACATAGTAGACTGACTTTTGGGTGTTCTCCTCTTCTCTAACCAAAAACAGAGTTGACAACTTCAGGAGAGACAGCCAAGTATAAATACAAGGTGTCTCCTTCCTTAGATTGACTTAGCAGCAGTTTAATGCTCAAGTATGTCTTGAGATCTCTAAAGGTTATGCTGCACTCGGCCATCCAGCTCTTACTTTCCTTCAACCCCTTACTTTCTCTCAGAATCTTGAAAAATAGGAGGCTCCTCTTGGCTGATTTTGAGAGGAAACGACCCAGTGCAGCTATCTTCCCACTCAACCTCTGGATGTCCTTCAATGTGCTCTATGGTGGCTATCTTCTCAGGGTTGATCTCAATACCTCTTTGGGTGATCATGAACACAAGAAACTTTCTCGATTGCACGCCGAAAGTGCATTTGGCTGGGTTGAACTTCATGTGGTAGAGCTGAAGGATGGAGAAGGTTTCATCAAGGCTAGCTATGTGGATTGACGCTGCTTCAACTTCATCAGGATGACGTCCACATAGGCTTCTATGTTCTGGCTAATCTAGGGCTTGAAGATCTTGTTGATGAGCCGCTGGTAGGTGGTGCCTACATTCTTAAGACCGAAGGGAATCACCTTATAGCAATAGGTTCCTTGGTCTGTAATGAATGAGGTCTTCTCTTGGTCATGCTCTGCCATACGGATTTGATTGTAGCCAGAGAACATGTCCACGAAGCTGAGTAATTCATGTCATGCACTTCTGTCAACTAGCTGATCGATCCGAGGGAGGGGTAGCTATCTTTTGGACATATCTTGTTGAGATCAATGAAGTCTACGCACATCCTCCACTTATTAAGAGCCTTCTTCATCAGCACTACATTAGATAGCCATTCGGGATATTGTACCTCTCGAATGAATCCGGCTCTTAGGAATCAGTCGACTTTATCGATGGCCGCCTTCTACCTCTCAGGGCTGAGATGTCGCTTCTTTTGTTGAACCGGCTTAGTGTGCTAATCGACTGCGAGCTTATGGCTCATCGCTTCGGGAGGAATCTCCAAGAAATCATCTGGTCCCCAGGTGAACATGTTAGTGTTAGCTAATAGGAACGCAATCATCTCCCCTCGTTGAGGCTCAACAAGGCCGGATCCGATCTTTACCTTCTTCAATTCTTCTTAGTCAATCGATATCTCCTGAAGCTCCTCAGCTGGAGTCATCCTCTCTCGCTCCAATTTTTTTCTCCATCTATAAGCAAGCTTTTTTGATGGGTAAGGTCTCTTACACTCTATTTTCCTTTGTTGATAGTAGATAGCAGGATCTAGCCTCTCGTGGGTTGATTCTAACCATGCTGACTCCTTTCAGGGTTGAAAACTTCATCATCTGATGATATGTGAAAGGGATAGCTCATAAGAGGTGGAGGGCAGTCCTGTCCAATATGACATTGTGGGCTGACTTGATGTCCATCACCACAAACTGGACATGAACAATAGACTGCAGAGGCTACTCGCGGACCGTTAGGGGGAGTGTGATCATTCCTTCCGGTTGAAGTGCATGCCCCGTAAAACCGATGAGCGGCCCAAACAAGGCTGCAATCAGGAATTATCGATTCCCATCTGGTTGAAGGCATCAATATACATGACATTGACTAAGCTTCCCATATCAGCCATGATCTTCTTGACTTGGAAGCCGTTAATGTCAGCCGTAATAACAATAGGGTCACCATGAGGCGACTCAATGTCCTTCAAGTCTACATCGCTGAAGGAAATGGGCTCTTCTACTCTTGGCCTCTTGTCGCACATATTCACCTGTAATGCTCACTTGACATATCTCTTCCGAGCATTATTAGATGATCCTCTAACTGCGGGACTCCTACTAATAGTATTGATGACCCCCTTGTGGTTGGGCTCGCGGGTCGAATAGTAGGCTGTTATTAAGGGTGAGGCGACTAGGAACGGGACCTCCTGTCAGTTCCTACTAGGGCAACTTCCCTTCTATCTCTCTGGGAGACTAGTTTCCTAAGGTAACCTCTCTGTATTAGGTCATCGATATCCCTTTGGAGGATCCTGCAATCATTGATGAGATGACCATAATCTCTATGGCCAAGATCTTTGTGGCCGCATTCTTGTAGGCTCGAGCATCCTCCATGTTTATATATCCATGAGTTTTGGCCATCAACTGCTCATATATAGAGCATTGCTTCTTAGCGAGTGAGTCGGGTAGCTCATTGTTCGATAGACCGGCCATAATGGCAGACATGGTGATCACACTTACCGAGTCGTCAATCTCCAACTGCTTTGCTTGGAACCCCTTGAAATAGCTTCGGAGCTCTCTCCAGACTCCTGTTTCATCTGTATCAAGACATGAGTAGGCAACTTCTATTTGGTGTCATCCAAGAAGTGGTAGACAAACTTCAGGCTGAGGTGCTCGAAGCTACCAATGTACTTTTTCTCCATGTAGTTCCACCAGAGCTTGGCACATCCCGATAAGGTGATAGGAAAGCACCTACAGATAATGGCCTCAGACGCCTGCAACATGCTCATCATAGCACAATAGTTCTAGACATGCTCCATAGGATCCCCTCACCCTTGTATTTCTCTACTTGGGGCACTTTAAATTTCTCACAAGTGGCAGTCATGATGTCATCAGTGAGAGGAGTGTTCCCTCCAATGGCTTCGGCAATTGGTCGGTAAGTCCGATCATAGCCAGAGGTCATGCAGGTAAATGAGGAGCCTGGAGCAGTATGATAACGCCGAGGACCTAGATAAGCTCTTATGGTAGCGTGCTCCCTACGATCATGACCAAGGTTATGACTCTCATCAGTCACTTCCTCATACTGAGAGTCATGTCGACGAGGATCTGTTTGGTGAATCGGTTGGCGTGGAGGAGGAGACGCTGTTGGCCTTCTTGTTTTGATGATGTTTAACAAACAATTTACCACTAATGTTGTTTGTCTAGTATTTGTGTTTTCGTATTTATTGTAGACAAACAACGTTGTTGGAGGATGGATGGAATAGAGCTTCAACGATGATATCCAAAGGAGATTGGCGGAATGTCGGTGAAGCTTATGCAATTCAAAGTTAAAGATCAAGTTCAAGCTTCATCCGCAACGTGTACCAAGTTGAGCTACAATGAAGATCAAGATTGCTTGGGTAATGTAGTTTAGGATTTATATTATGTGTGTTAAGTACTCTAAGCTCAATTATCTATACACACACATTTTATTGGTTTCCTTGTATATATATGTAGTCACATATATATACAACACAAGTTTTAGTTTTCATGTTTATAAATATGAAATTACATGTTTCATATTTATTATTGTGATTTGGTTTATCTACTTAGATATGAAACAAATATATTTTCATATACATACTCATAGGTTTCATTTTCTATTGTATTTGTGAAAATATTGTATTCTTAGTTTGTAGACTTCAATATCAATTTATACATATTTTAATAAGTCTATAAAAACATTTTACAAAGTTTCAAAATGTTGTTTAAGTCAAAATATCAAAATATCAATTTTCATGTTTTCATGTTTTTGAACATATTTGCAAAATGATGATATTTTTCATTTGGGAAGTCCTTTTTCAAAACCAGTCGTTGTAACATGTTTATTATCATGTCTACAATCATTCCCCAAAGTTTTACATTTTTTGGAATTTATTTGATATTTTTAAACAGTGTTTTAAAATCAGCAAAACATGTTTTTCATATGTCAGATTTCGGTCGACCGCACCGGTCGACCAATCATTTGATCTTTCTTCACTGGGCGACAGAGAGTCTGTCGGTCGACCGGTCCGGTCGACCGAAAGCTCCATCGGTCGACCGTTTCTCTGAGCTGTTTGCTGGGGTTTTTGGTCATTTTGTTTTGGGGGTTTTTGCTGAGATTTCTAGTGGGTATATATACCCCATTGCTGATGTCTTTTCAAGTTGATTAAGAGAGTTTTAAAAACAAGTTTAAGAAAGTTTTAATCAAGGGTTTATGTTTGGTTTAAGTGTGTTTATAAGCTTTTAAGCATTTGAGTGTTTTGGTTTTGTGAATCACTTCCACAAGAGCTTGAGGAGATCATCTATTGGTGTTTGAGCATCCAACTCTTCTCCTTCCACTCTTGATCTATTGAGAAGTTTTCTAAACTCAATCTAGCTTCATATTTTATATTGTTTGATTATCTTTTTATTAAGCTAGTGTTCATATTGAGTTTAGTTGATTTTATTATCTCTTTGTTCACACACAACCTATTGAGCTTATTGTATTTACATTCATAGTATAATTTAGGGTTGTGGGTTTGTGACTTAGAGTTGTGCTTAATTGAGTTCTCACCTTGTTTAGAGAACAAATCATTTGATTTATACTGTGCTTATTGTGAGGATTCACTTGTAATACACTTGTACACCGAGAGAAGTGTGTGGTGAGAGACGGGGTCGAATCCAAGAGGAGTGGCGTCGGTTGACGTGCCTTGGGAGAGGTTGTAACCGAGCACTTGAGGAGGAGGACACGGGCTAGGACCAACACTTAGTGTGTGAGGTGTGATTGCATAGTGATTGTATTGTGAGGTGTAAACGTTGTTCGGGTGAACGTAGAAAACCCGGTTGTGATAGTGGAGATCTCCTCGAGGTGAGGAGCGGGGACGTAGGTCGTGGGGACCGAACCTCGTAAACATATCCTTTGTTTGTGATTGCATTGGCGCACTTGTTTTCATTTTCATATCTTATATCGCCTTTGTGTATTGCTCATCATATTACCCTATCACTTGTGTAGATTGTTTATTTTACCCTTGTGTTAGTTCATATATCCTTGCTCATATATTTGTAATATCTCATTGATAGGATATATTCATTTGTTCATATTGCTTATCCTAGCTTACGTATCTTGTTGTATTTTATACTTGCTAGGATAACTTGATAATTAATTTTAATTGGTATTTAATCGGATTAGATTAGCATAAGACCCTAATCACCCCCCCTCAAGGGTCTAACAGACGCGTCCTTGACTCGGCTCCTCTATCGTCCTGCATGAGCATCACACAGAGGTGGAGGATCTTTAATCTGGGCTTCTGGTGGAGGATGAGTTGCCGAAGGCTGGTCCTCTAATGATAAAGGAGCAACGGAGTAAGAGGGCTGAGAAGGATGAATCTGATGGAGGAGTTCGGTGGTGAAAGCAGCAAACTGCTGCTGAAAAGCTTGAGTGATCTGTTGGGTGGACTCTTCAAGCTGGGTGACATAGACTGGATGCGATGCTCTGAGGATGGACTGATCAGACATATGCTCATAATCAGACATAATTGTTCGGAGAAGAGAGAAGGCCCTACAGTGGGCGCCAAACTGTTGATGGCTGATATCTAACAGTCAATGAGATCGAAATATTAGGTTGACGGAGGTCCTCTAACCCTCCGAATGTCCGGTTCTGAGATGTGTTGTTCTTCCCTCCATAGTTAGCAAATCGTAAGAGGGGGATGTTGGTTTTCCCGGATGTTCCTCCGACGATCAAGTCAGTAATATGCTTGAGTGGAGAAGTAACTGAACTATAGTAGTTCTTAAGCACAGTGGGTAGAGATTAAGATCTTATTTTATTGTTAAAAATAGTACCCCTATTTCTAGTGGTAGTAGGGGGTAGGATGGTAACTTTGATCCAACATGGCTAGTGGCCAAGTCAGCATCTGCTTTACAGGCGTCGGTCGACGAGTAGAGGAGAGGTCATTTTAGATATAATGCGAAGTGCTTGGTGGCATACAGTGCCGACGTGGTCCGATGTATCATAAAGACAATTGAAGGTAGAGAAATGATGGTGCCGATAATATATTTAATGGTATTTATTACGAGGTGATTGGCTATTAGTGCGCTGGGGGGCTCAAGCCTCTAGGTCGTCATCACCTTTCTACTCGTCCGGTAGAAGGTTGAGAAATACCCTCACGAGATGTCGGCAAAATGGTCAATCGAGTACGTTGGTTAAGAATTCGACCCAGCCAGGGGTCAACGTGTAACGCCTTTTGAGTCGTCCTCGCGAGATGCTGGCTCGTTGAGTCATCCGAACTAGGTCTTTGGTTATCTTAAAGTGAAGAATTGGCTCGATTATGCATATTGTCGGATACTTGTCTGCTTCTGATTAGAGATTACGTTTTAGCACTAGGATGACTATAGCAGGATCTATCTAGATATTCATCATTTTCCTAAATAAAATCGAGCAAACCAATATTTTAAATTGTGTAGCGCTTGCTAAACAAACTTAACTGTCACATCAAAGCATACTAAATTATCAAATTGAAAATGATAATATCATCAAGTCAAATGGACCATGTAACAATTTGACTTCTTTGTCTTTCAAGTGACTCATCCTAGAGAATCCAAATGCGGTCTAGTGCTACACATATCACAATACATGCTTATAACATACACACGGCGAATCTTCATTCCCTATGGCTGAGAGCCACCACTACATCTCACTTGTAGGTGTCATGCATAATAATATGTTATAACAAAGTTATCATTTACTAATTATGGGTTAAGCACGATTTAAAAAATTTCTAAGTTAGATTACATTTCAAAGCAAGTGACACATCACAGTGAATGATCTAAAAAAATAATTTCTAGGGATATATAACAAGTATAGAAAACGATACTTAAATTATATATGCAACAATTAAATCTATTAATATTTTAAGAATATTACATAATTTATATTGGATGTTCAAGGGCATATTATCACTACTCTAGCAAAATCAACATAAATGTTGATTTTTGCGTCGTTTCACCTCGTACCCCCCTTATACATATTTCCACCTGTACTATATCATCTCAAATAAATATCAGTACCATACAAGAATTTGTTATTACTCAAATAAGAGCTATTATACAGACTTCGTCCTAACATTCCTAACTCTATAAGACCCTAACTACTCAAAATCAACTTTAACTCCATCATTATTTCACGGTTTTGGATCCACTTTACTGTATCAAAACTAAAATTTTTGCGACTTAGCAAGTGTTTACGTTCTCTGCCTTGCTCAATAGCGGATCCAAATCTCATCTTGTAGAGCGTAAGCTCACACATCGACCAAAAGAATTTAGACATCACTTCGTAAGTTACCAAATCAAATACGGTCAAACGATGTGGACCCATCCCGCTTTAATCTCTGTCCATTTGTAGAACCCAACAATAAATATAATCATGTCTATTGTTGCGTCTCCATTCCAACCATTTTGCTCTATCTTTCCGTCTCTCTAAAATGAGTGCCTCCTCTTCTTCTTCCCTTTTCCGTCTCTTCACAATTATCATCACACTTTCCATTAATTTGTACACAAGCACCAGCTGCTTCACTTCCATCGTCAGCTTCGGCGACTCGCTGACCGACACCGGGAACTATCTCCTCTCTCAAGCCGAGCCCGACGGTGTTGTCGGTCACCTCCCTTACGGCGAGACCTACTTCCATCAACCCACCGGTCGATTTTCTGATGGCCGAATCATTCTCGACTTCATAGGTTAGTTACCTTACTCTCTTTTTTGTTATTATTATAAAGAGAGAATTTACTTGTTGGTCGTTGATCAGCCGAGGCAATGGGATTGCCTCACGTGCGGCCGGTTCTTGGCGGATTACGGGACCGTGTGTTCCCGCACGGCGTGAATTTTGCGGTCGGAGGAGCGACTGCGGTCGAGAGCGGCTTCTTTTCGGAGAGGGGAATCGAGGCCGGTGTCAATTTTTCGTTAGATGTTCAGATTGAATGGTTCAAACAGCTGTTGCCTTCTCTATGTTCCTTTCATTGTTCAGGTACACGAAACAAAAACTGACAACTCTATGAAGCTTGAATTTGTATAAGCAATTAATGATGTGGGAGAGAATCCATTGTGACAGACGGTAGTTGTGATTTAAGCAAGACACTTTTCTTTGTGGGGGAGATCGGAGGAAACGATTACAACGTCCCATTCTTTGAAGGGAAAAAATTAGATGAGATACTGACCTATGTGCCTCGAGTTATTGATGCCATAAGTTCAGCAATAGATGTAAGCCCTAACTATTTTAAAAATGATGCGTTAATTACGGAAAACGTCCCATGAAGTTTTTGGGAGTTGCAGTAAACCGGCCCCGGTCAACTATTTTTATTACAGTAAACCCCGGAGAACTTTAGGAATTGTTATACATAACCCCTGTGAATTGTTTTATTTCGCTAAATTTCACATGAAAATTTCTCATTTAATCTCCAAATTAGCGCTGTCGATTCTAATATCTCATGTGAAAAAAGGTGAAAATATTCTTGTAGTCTCAGAAGTTACCTACTTTTCCTTTTTAATAAAGGTATTTCTTTGACATTAAGAAGAAATTTTGTCTTTCTTTTTTTCTTTTTTTCTTTTACATGTGCTTATCAGTGATATGTTAGAGTTGATGGTGGATAATGTGGTGATTCAAAGATAAATTTTCAGGTAAGATTTAGTAAAATAAAACAGTTCATAGGGGTTATGTGTAGTAACTCCTAAAGTTCAGGAGCGGTCTAGTCTAATAAAAAAGTTTGTGGGGGGTTTACCGCAACTCCTCAAAGTTCATGGGTTTTTTTAAAATTAACCCAGAAACAATTCAGTTTGCGCTAATTAAATAATGATATCTTGATTCGATTGTTGTAGGAATTGATTGGCCAGGGAGCAAAAACACTGGTAGTTCCCAGCTACTTACCAGTTGGATGCCTCTCCGGATTCCTCACAATATACCCAGACTCTACAAAAGACCCGAAGTCTGGCTGCGTCAAATGGCTAAATGAATTCGCAGAGTTAAGCCAGTGATCAGAAAACTCTTCGAATGTTGGCCGGCAGTCCGTCAACGTTGCCATCGCTTCCGGGCCACATTCAAATCTAGCGAAAACGTGACTAGCTGAAGCAACGCCACCATAGAACCTCGTTCACCAAGTGCCACACCAATGTTTTGGTCCAGCCGTAGTTTGTGTGATATTAGATTATTTGACTAGGTTAAGTTACCAGTCTAAACTGGCTTGTCGTGTGCTGATATATATATATATATATAAATTATATAATATTAATATATAATATATATATATAGTAATATTATATATATATATATATATATATATATATATATATATATATTATAGATTATCACTAGGGTTTGCGAAGGGTTATTATCTGCGCTGCTCGGTGTTGGGGAGCCGTATAACTATAAGATAGTAGCGCAGAGTGCTGCAGTCCTGACAAGGCTGGGGTGTGTAGGATCCGTCGAGGTTTATTGCTGGAGATGGGAAGGGCATACTCACTGAAGCGGGCTTATGACCGATCGCTAGGTAAACCATTGAATTCGTGGACCATTGGCTATACCCGCAATTAGAGATGCGTGTTGTAAAGACCGCGCGCAGTGAATGAGCTGACCATTGCGCCGTTGTCGTCACAATATGTACCTGAATAATACTAAAGAGGAAAGTTCATAGCAGAATAATTATGAGAATTAGGGGTGGAAATGAACCAAATAATTAACAAATAGTTCGATAATTGTTCGAATAACTATTCGGTCATATTCGATTCGGTAGTTCATTTACCGCTAAACAAATATTTTTTAGTATTCGAGTTTACTAACGAATAGAATTTAACCAGATGCATATCCGATTCGTTTGTTTATTAAATATTCGTTTAAAATTTGATCGCAACTAATTATTTGTATTATTGCACATATGATGTTATATTTTTAACCCATTTACCATTTCTACTTAAGTTTTATACATTGATTTTAAGATTCAAATAATCTTAAATCTATTTTCTAATTAAAATCTTGATTTAAATATATATACATCATATATTATAAAGGAATAATTTTTATTTATGAATTTTAATACTATTTGAAAATCAAATTCTTTAGCAGAATAAATATACTTTGATATTCGATAAGTATTCGTGAATATTCATGAATATTTATCAAATACCAAGTATTCGAGTTCGAATTCGAAAAACTAGATATATGAATATTAGAGTATGCATTCGAATTCGATAATTTTAAACAAATACAAATACGAACACTTTAGTATTCGATTCGATTCGATCATTTACCACCCCTAATGAGAATGTAGTCCTTTCCAGTTCGAGACGATAATGAGGGAGGAGGCATAGGTCGCACGATCTTGTTGTGACCTTGGCTTTGCTTAATGCTTGCTTGAGGGCGGTTGGAAAATAAGCTCTACTTTTCTCATTCATTGCCCACCTCTTTTTTTAAGAGGTGGGTGACTCCCCTGAATTCAAATAGAAATAAGCACAAAATTCGATTTTTAAACATAACCATCAGAGACTATTTTAATTCATATGGAACAACTGTGACTATTATCTCAGGATAAATCACAGTTATGCAATAACATTTGAACAGAAAGGATTTATTTAGAATATAACTATTTGTCATGAATGGGGGGGGGCGCATTTAGTAAAGACTTCGATTGGAAGGTCCAATATGAATAAAATTCTTTAGTGTTCCCACGAACGCTACACCGTATCAATAGGAGAAGATCATGTGGGACAAACCACTTCCAAGTAAGACAACGATAGAATTAAATAATTTTTCTTCAGTTGCACACCCTCCTATTGCTACGGTTTAGTGCTCATGGAGCACCTATGGATTTTTCTTCCAATATGACTCCTAAGGTCTTGGATTCAATTCCCATATAAAAAACATATCTATCATATGAATATGAATCAGATCAGCTATAATATTTATCATATATGCATATGTTTTTACTAATCTTGAATATGGATAAAAGTATATAAATAATTAGTAATAAAAACCTGTAGTTCATATCCAACAAATTCGAAATATGGGTATAATCAATAAGCGGAAGACTAATATGAGGAGAACATACTACATCAAAATAATAATAATAATCACAATAATAATAATAATAATAATAATAGCAATAACAACAACAACAACAACAACAACAATAATAATAAATCATGTGATAAAAAATATGTTTAATGAAAAGAAAAAAAACTCAAATAAGAGTATCAATTTATTCATCACATCTAAAAAAACAAGATTAAATTTCACATGGAGGGGCCTGATTTTTTTTTTTTTTTTTGTATACTTGATCTTTTTTGTTGTCAATGAGTGTCTTTTTTTGGTTATGTTCAAGCTTCTAAACTGAATTGTACTGAATTTTTTAAAATACAATTAACTAGGAACAGAAAAGTAATTTAGCCCCTAAATCTTGAGTAAAGTTAAGGTAAGTGGTTAAGTTGAGGAAATAAAATAATTTGGGGGACAAATTTACATTTATCATGATTTGGGAGGCAAATTTCAATATGCTTATAATTTGGAAGTAATTTCATTAAACCCATAATAAGTTCAGGTATTTGGAACTAAACACCCAATATCTTTAAAAATCTCACTAAGCCCTGATAACTTTTGGTAGAAAAAACTCAAAATTAACATTGTTCATTCAGGTATAATCAAAATGATGAAAATACCCCTTGATAATTTTGGCATAAAATTCCTCTTAAGTGTTACATTTTGTCACCTAACCCCGAATAAATTTTAGCAAGAAATCCACAATAACAAATATTTATAATTTTCATTTCTTAGAGGTTTATTTGTAACTGTTTTGAATTTTTCTAGAGGTTGTTCTTAATTTTCGAATTTTAAAGGGGCTGTTTGTAATTTCATTTTTTTTAGCGGGTCATCTGTAATTTTTGGGTTGCATTTGTAATTTTTTGTAGGTTTAATCTTATTTTTAAATTCAAGGATTTGTTTGCAATTTTTAAATTTTTATATAAGGGCTTTGATTGCAATTTTAGAATTTTAATGGTGCTTTTTATAAAATTTTTATTTTTATGGTCTTTTTTATATTTTTCATATTTTTCAGATGTTTATTTAAAATTTTTAATTTTTCAGTGGGTTGTTTTTAATTTCTCACTTTAAAAGGAGTTGTTTATAGTTTTTAGATTTGTCATGGAGTTGTTTATAAATTTTGAGATTTGCAAGTGGTCAATAATTTTAGAAAATTTAGGGTCTTTTTTCTTATTTTTAGATTTTTAGAGTTTGGTAATTTTAGATTTTTTTAGGGGGTTATATGTGCTTTTTTAAGTTTTAAAAATTTATTTGTAATTTTTCAAATTTGTGGGTGGTTGTCTATAATTTTAGAAATCTAAATAGGGTTGTTTATATTTTTCAATTTTTCCCTACATGTTGCTTTTAATTTTTAGATTTATTGGGGCTAATTGTAATATTTATAGTTTTCATTCTTGTTTATAAATTTATGGGCTAACTTGTGAATATTTCAATGATTTTTGGGGTTTATATTAGCCTTGAGGGTTAATTTTTCATCCTTGTAAAACCATGGAGTTTTTTAGAGGGTTTTCTAAAATTCTCAAACTTTTTTTTGGGGGGAGGAGGTGGGGTTAGCAAGAGTTGTAAAATTCTTAAGGGTTTAGTGCTAAATGGCTAAAGTTACTTGCAGGTTTAGTAAAATCTACTATTTAAAAAATAAGAAAACTCGCCTAACAATTTTTCAGATGTAAGGCTAATAAAAAAACAAAACAAAAGATAAATGGTGGAGGAAATAAAAGGAAAAAGGAAATAAAATATTAATTATTTGATTTATTTGAATTATGAATAGTTATAAGTTGATTACAATTAACAAATTTATGGATATTAATAGTTTAATTTTTATAAGGATTTTTAGGTAAATATAGAATTTGTTGTATGCATGTCAACTTTTTTTTTGGAGATTTAACACATGTTAAATATTTTGGTAATGTGGGTCTTTTTTATGCCTTTACACACACACACACAATAGAGGATTTCAATGGTATGCTTGATCTAGATACCCAAATGCTATTGTTTTATCATAACTACTAATATTCCAGTGCACTCGATGCGTGAATGACACAAAATATAAATGAGTGTTGAATTGTTATGTCTTAAGAGAAAAAAATGATTTATAAGATTTTTTATTTTTCTGAGTCTAAGTGCATTTTCATTTTTTTTCTAAGTATGAGGGCAT
>NC_033798.1:88410278-88454995 GCF_001876935.1 Asparagus officinalis
CATTTACTTAATTTTTTTCAAGTATAAGGGCATTTTAGGCATTCTAAATTTGTGGCTCACACAATCATAGGGGGGACTTCTCAGAATATATAGTATAGATGTTCGCATATGTATCTGGCAAAAAAGCTAAAAGGGATCAAAAACCTGTATCTATATTCTATGTAAATATATTAATGAATACCCATATGGTCCTGCACCTCTATTTTCCTATTCTATTAAATTTTCATATGTTCGGGGTTGTTTGGTTCGCTTTTTAACTCCGTGGAAAAGTTTTACACCGCCTCAACATAGGATTTTTCATGGCCACGTTAGATATAAGTTTTCCATCAGTTTTTTCCCCCTCTTTGGTTCGCTAGGGTTGAAGAAGGGAAACAAGGGAAAAATCACCACCACATCAGTTTTTTTCTCTCTCCCAATTCCTTTCTCAACCTTGTAAAATCGACAAAAACTAGAGCCACGTCGACTTTTTGCTTTCCTCGTTGATTTCTTCGGTGAGCTATACTTACCTCCTTGCTCTCCTCCCGTCAGAAACTCCTACAACCTTCTTTGTCCTTGTATTCGAAGAAAATTAGGGGAGGGGGTCTGATCTTTGCCGACAATATTCAGATCTGATCTTTGCCGACGCTGTTGCTTCATAAATCAATGTAAAAATATGATTTTTTTTAAATTTTCTTATTATTAGTTTAATTTACAACAATTATCTGAGAATTTGAGGGAGGAGGTCTGATCTTTTGTCGACAGAATTTTTCTGATTTTTGAAGCAATTTTTCTGCTTTTCCTATTTTTTTTGAGATTTCACATATAAGAAAAGATGATTAAAACCCTTCGAATATCCAATCATGGAGAAAATTTTGAAATTTCGTAAAATTTCTACAATTTTAGAATGTGTTTTTTGTTATTTTAGCATTATTTTGATGGGTTTTGAGAAATTTCTGATGCATTGTTTGTATGTCTTTGTTCATGAAAACTACAGTGACGATTAGATGACCTTTTGATATATTTACCATGCTTGAATAATAAAACTCTGATCTGTTACAGAGGTGATCTTCATCTAGGGCTTTTTTAATACTTACCCATGTTATTTTTTTCATAACGCAAAAGGGGCTAGCTCTGATCAAAGAACGTGTAGATATACTAATAATTTCTTAACATTTTTTTCATAACGCAAAAGGGGCTAGCTCTGATCAAAGAACGTGTAGATATACTAATAATTTCTTAACCTCACAGGAGAATTAGGAAGGTTCTCCAATCTGATCAAAGAACGTGTAGATATACTAATAATTTCTTAACCTCACAGGAGAATTAGGAAGGTTCTCCAATAAAATGTGCATGGTCTTCTCCTAAGATTTCCTGACTATTCGTGTGAAAAGTTCTGAAATTAAGTGATTCTTGTTCTTGAATTAGTATATAGTATATCCATATTACAATTTTAACCGGTGTCAGCATGTTGTTAATGTAATTTGTCATTGTTTGGAACTTTCAACATTTAGAGAAGTGAGGAACTTGGACTAAAATAGTGGATTTTATAGCTAAGAAACCAAATTTTTACATGGAACTTTTAACTGGCACATTGAAGATCAATTTGTGTTTTTTTTAATTATATGATTATTAGATAGTATGAAAATGTTAAATTATAGTTGAAAATAGTTTATGATTTTCACTTAAGCACGTTTGTTTAAAAACTTTTTTAATTATGGTTGAAGACTATTATTGTTGGTTGGCCTGGTTGTGAGACTGGTTGTGGGAACATGTTGCCTCTATATGTTGGTTGCCTGGTTGTGTTGTTGGCTGGTTGGATAGTTGGTTAGTTGATGTTGTTGGTTGGCTTGGTTGTGAGCCTGGTTCTGTTTTGTGCATCCTCCTTTGTACAGTCTTTGTGTTCAGGTTTTCTAAGGTGAGCCTGGTTCTGTTTTGTGCATCCTCCTTTGTACACAGTCTTTGTGTTCAGGTTTTCTAAAGTGAGCCTGGTTCTGTTTTGTGCAGTCTCATTTGTTGACTTTTTACTTTGGGCTACGATAATTGTCAAAATTTCTGAGATTAGCCACCTGCAGTATCGTTTGATATTGCAATAGAGGCTAACAATTATGATATTGACCCAGTTCTGAGCCCTCATCCATAATCAATAGCCAACTGTTGATTACTTAATGTTGTTGGTTGGTACTTGATGTTGTTGGTGTGCACATGTTGGTTATATATGTTGGTTGGCTGGTATTTTGTGATCGACTTTTTGTGTGCACATGTTGGTTCTATATACTATTTTTTGGGTATTTTGTGCTCGGTTTTTTGTGCATATGTTGGTTCTATATGTTGGTTGGCAAGCTCTCTATGGCTATGATGCATCAAAGACAAAAAAAAAACCCTACAAGGACTTGTAATTGTTGGCTAAATTGGTGTTGTTGTTGCTGTAGTGCGCTGAGTCTCTTTGTTCCATGGATATGAGGACAAAACAGACTAGGGTAAAGAGGTTAGTTATTTTGCCCTTTACATGTACCTGCTGAGATTATTATTTCTCTGTAGCTTGAAAGTTCCAAGATACAAACATATCAATTTTGTTCCTTCATTATGTTAAATTCCAGTATTCTTGTCCATGACAGGTTGTTACCTGGATCGTCGCTGCATTATTGATAATCATCAATGCATACCTTTTACTGGATTTCTTCTCTGTTGAAGTGCAAGGACAATTTCTTCTCAATTAGGACAACACAGGTTGGTTATCTTACTCATCAATTTCTTCTAATAATATTTTGGCAAGTCCTAGATCAGAAAATTTCAGTCGTCAATCTGTAATTTCAATTAGTTATCTCATACATCTGTTTGGCTTAGAATCTGGAAGTGTTACTGCACAGTTGCTGGTTTAAAGGTTGCATATATGGTTTTATTTTCATTCAATTTAACATATTATACCACCATTCTCCTACAATTTAACATATTCTGGTTCTTTTGCTGCAGTGCGCTGAGTCTCTTTGTTCCATGGTTATTTTTGGAGAAACCAAAAATTGATTCAGGTGGGACCTAGAACTTCCCTCCATGGATATTGCTTCTAAACTGCCTCTGTACTTTTGTGCTCAACATTTCAGTCTTCCTTGTAATCTCACGAACAAGTGCACTGACTATTCGTGTTACTGGAGTTGTGAGGTACTAGGTGGTAGTTTTACTTTCAACTGTAATATTCTCCGGTACAAAGCTGACAGCAATAAACCTCATTGGTTATGGAATTTCAAGCAAAAGAGACACACTGATAACTATATTCCTTCTGCAACTGACATTGTTTTTTCCTTCAAGCTTCAAATGCGTTGTCTCTTCCCCTACTTTCATACTAACGATAGGAGGTACTTCAATTACACTAGAATGTACCAGGCTATGGGGTAGTGTTTGTCCGGGATTTTGTTATAGCTAATAATTAAACAATGAAAATGAGTTCTCTTTTTGTGATATTCTCTCTTGATATTCTCCTTTTTTATGATGTCACGATGCTTTGTCCTAGCTTCAAGTTAAGATAAGAAATTCAGTAAACTTGTAAATTTATCAACTTGCTATTACCTAAACTTGCTATTACCTGAACTTGTTACAGTTACATTATTATATGTTCATGTTATATTCGAACTTTTATATGATTAATATTACCTCATATAACTAGCACAAATAAATTTGTATATAGTGGCGGTATACAAATTTCAAAACTAACCAAACACAAGAAAAGTGAGAAATGTCAAACCAACCGAAGTTTTTCCTTTTTTTCCCATGCGAACCAAACACAAGAAAAGTAAATACATTGATTTCCCACCATTTTAATGTGTGAACTAATCCGAAACAATCTATTTCTTAGAAAAGTTTAGAAAACTCAAAACTTGTGTTTTTTTTACATGGAATTGCATTTTCCTATATCTAGAAAACGAACCAAACAGCCCCTTAATACAAATTATCCCACTAAGAAAAAAAATATTCAAGTAAAATAAAAAGAACTTTGCTTCAGTGCTCCGAAATTCAAATATTATTTCCTTTTTCTTAAAAAGGTAATGTTAGAAAACCACAAAATTTTTATCTCCTATTTCAATCACTTGCCCAACTAACCCAACCAGCTGTCGTTCACCCCCATAATAATTCATCGATCCAAAAGCATATGAAAGATGTGATTGATGAGCGGACTTCAAAAATGAATGAAAACTGAAATTTAATATTTTTACCGATAGAAGATCATCTACCAACGATGGCGCCTTTGTTGGCAATGAAACCGAGTCGCGAACTAGATAGAGAAGGCTATAAAGAATACTTAATTGAATTACCAAATATCCCTAAAGTTTGCATTAGCATTAGGATTCTGATTATACCAGCCACAAGGCCCACAACCTTTTACACATGAACCCCACAGTAAATCATGAAAGAAATAAGCGGAATGTGGGATTAATAATTGGATCAATTGACGAAATAACAGTTAAATACCCAACGATTTAGAATAATAACCTTGTATTAAAAATGGAACAGGAGCAAAAAATGGAGTTTTTCGAGGTATCTGGGCGAGCCGTTCGTTCTTGATGAAGCGGCTTCAAGAACAGAATCAAGACGGAGGGGAAGAAGACGATACATTAACGAAGAATTTCAAAAAAAAAGATTATTTTTTTAAAAATATAATAAGTAAAACTGATCTTTTTATGAAAATACTAGGAGAGATACACGTGCATTGCACGTGGTTATTTGTTCGGCTTATTTCTTTAGTATAACTTGGTTGTAAAAATGTTTCTTTTAAATCTCAACTTGATGATGTAATATTATATGTGAACTTTCTTAATACTTACATTTATGTACATTCAACTTTTATTTTATGTGTCATTGTGATCATAAGCAATGTAAGCTACAAATTATTGGAAAAGATTATTCACTTATAAACCATGAGTAATGTAAGCTACACATTATTCAAAAAGATTATTCGCTTATATAGCAATTAGTTTCTTCAATGCCTCAAATCTAATAATAACAGATGACATAAAATTCTTATGAAGTAAAAAAGAAAAGGAAAAAAAATATTCTGTCTTAATCCCTAATGACTGTAGAATAAGAAAACCTATCATCATTTAAGAAAACATCTCCATAAGTTTGCAAAGATAACCACATTGAACTATTAGGTCGCTCAATTCTTATTATTTTAAAACTAATTCATCAAATCATTGAAATAGCTATTACATCCGCAATTCTTAAGTTATTTTGATATCAGATTCTCCAATCAAGAATAAAAAAAAGCAATTAGAGGGAAATTAGTCCCTCAAATTGCTAATTATACCGTTGATTTGAATGACTAATTTCAAATAACTTAAGAATTGAGTTACCTAATAATAATTTCAATGCTTTAACAGACTAATTTCAAAATATGAAAGATTTAAGGGACTACTACAAAAAATACTTCAATTAATTAATTTTTGTTGATAATTAATTAATTCTATATATAATTTGACATCAATCAATTGGTTAATATTTACACGTGCAATGCATATTATGTTTACAATGCTAATGTGCTCTAAGATTCTTTCTGCTCTTTAGTTGTTTACTAATTATAATTAGATTAATTTTTATTAATTGGTTTTGAATTGAGGGAGCTTTAATTCGGGAGTTTAAGCTTCTTTATACTCTTTAGTTGTCAACCAATTCTAGTTAGATTAATTTTTTTATTTATTACTTTTTGAATGGAGAGAGCTTTAATTTAGGAGTTTAATTTTAATTTATTAGCTTTAGTTGATAACCAATTATAATTAGAATAAGAATGTCAATATTGAAAAGGATTAGGGGTAAAATTGACCAATAAAATTTTTTCAAGAACTCCCACTTTTAAAGGGAGTATGATTAGTGCAAAATATTGACTTTAAGATATATGACTAGTAGTCTCGTGTAATTAGTGGTCGCTACTTACTTAATCTAAAATGGTCGTCTTGTGAATTTAGTGCTTAAATGCTTAAGCTTTAATTAGCGAGAACTAAATACACAGGATTACTAGTCCCGTATATTTTAAAGTCAAATTTTTGTAAAGTCGGCATCATTTTAAAAAAGAGGTTGATCTTGCCAATAATTTAATAAAACGGTTAATTTTGCTAATTATTTTTTTAAAAAAAAGGTCTTTTTAAAAAAAATTCTCCTAACTTATCCTGGATTAACTTTTGCCCCTAAACCCTAAACTTATAGTTACTAAAGTCACAGTGGATCCACTCTAATTACAGTTACATGAGATTATTTTGGAACTGAGAAAGCTAAAATTAAGGAACTTATTTACTTCTTTTGCCAATGGTACTCCGCTGAGAGCACAGAAACTATTGGAAAAAAAAGGCTAAATTGCACTTAAATGCCCTAAAGTTTCACTAACCTTGCGTTTAACTGATCCCTATTTTAAAACCTTGCACTTAAATGGCTCAAAATACTTAAGTGTCATAGACAAATATCTCAAGTTTTAAAACATTGTATGTTGGTGCTTTCTTGTTTATTCAATGTTGCACCTTGGCGCTCTTTTGTTTACCCAATTTTGCACATAAATACTCACAATTTGCAAATAGTTTCACATGAGATTATTTTAGATCTGAGAAAGCTAAAATTAAGGAACTTATTTACTTCTTTTGACAATGGTACACCGCTGAGAGCACCGAAACTGTTGGCAAATAAAAATATACTAAATTGCACTTAGATGACCTAAAGTTTCACTAATCTTGTGTTTAACTGATTCCTATTTTAAAACCTTGCACTTTAATAGCTCAAAATACTTAAGTATCGTAGAGAAATGTCTCAAGTTTTAAAACATCGCATGTTGGTGCTTTCTTGTTTATTCAATGTTGCACCTTGGCTCTCTTTTATTTACCCAATGTTGCATATAAATACTCTCCATTTACAAATAGTTTCACTTAAATATTCTAAGAATAAATTTTAAAAACCAACCATTTTTTAATTTAATTAGAATTTTCGACTTGTTTTACTTTTAATTAGCATTTTCGACCCCAGTTTCAGCCACCTGGCTAAAACTGGATCGAAAATGCTAATTAAGTTGAAAAAACTTCACGAGATTGGGAATCGCATGAAGTTTAGCACAAAATTAAGTCACGCTAACAATGATTAGAATCTTCACGGGATTGTCAATCCTGTGAAGTTTTCTTTCATTGCAAACTTCACAGGATTGAAAATCTCGTGAAGCTGTCGAGTCTGCAAATTATCTGTCGAGCCTGTGGTTCAGAAAAGAGTTCAACTCTACATGGTGCAATGCTGCTTCATGGGATTGCCAATCTTGTGAAGATTCTAAGCTTTGTTAGTATGGCTTAATTTTGTGCTAAACTTCACGGGATTCCCAATCCTGTGAAGCTTTTTAACTTATTTAACATTTTCCACCCACTTTTAGCCACCTAGGTCAAAAATACTAATTAAAAGCAAAAAATGTCAAAAATTCTAATTAAATTTAAAAAAGGTTGGATTTAAAAATTTATCTATATTCTAAAGTTTTTAGAAGTTTCACTTTAGTATCATTTGTTATGTGATATTCTTACATAGAGAACAATTAACGCAAAATGGATCTTTCTAACTATATGACATTCATTGAAAACATTTATATACTTTGAAGATTTTCTTTGCTCGGTTGTAAAATGGATATCAGTTAACTGCAAAATTAGTGAAACTTCAGGGCACTTAAGTGCAATTTAGCCATAAAAATACGTAGTTGATATCTACTCCTTTACACTTAAAGGAGAATCTAGAGAATTACTATTTATGCTACAGTAAATATTATAGTATAAACAGTAATTTGAGGTTACTATTCATGTACAACATTTACTGTACTATAACCAATAAAGCAAATTATATGTATTAAAACTTGGATTCTAGTATAGAAGAGTAGATATAATTTCTAAATTAAATGTGTTAAATTTTAGATTCTTTTTTAAGTATAGAGGAGTAGACATATTTTTTAATTTTAAGCATACAATAATTAAATTAGATTATATTATACTCCCTTTAAAAGTGTGAGTTCTTGAAAAACTTTCATTGGTCAATTTTATCACTAATCCTTTTCAATATTAACATTCTTATCCTAATTATAATTGGTTATCAACTAAAGCTATTAAATTAAAATTAAACTTCTGAATTAAAGTTCTCTCCATTCAAAACTAATTAATAAAAAATTAATCTAACTAGAATTGGTTAACAACTAAAGAGTATAATGAAGCTTAAACTTCCGAATTAAAGCTCTCTCTCCATTCAAAACCAATTAATAAAAAATTGATCTAATTAGAATTGGTAAACAACTAAAGAGTAGAAAGAAGCTTAGAGCACATTATCATTATAAACATAATATGCATTGCACGTATAAATATTAACCAATTGATTGATACTAAATTATGAAATTAGTTAATTATTAACAAACATTAATTGATTGAAGTATTTTTTGAAGTAGTCCCTTAAACCTTTCATATTTTGAAATTAGTCCATCAAAGCATTGAAATTATTATTGTTAGGTACCTCAATCTTAAGTTAATTGAAATTAGTCATTCAAGTTAATGGTATAATTAGCAATTTGAGGGACTAATTTCCCTCTAATTGCTTTTTTTTACTCTTGATTGGAGAAGCTGATATCAAAATAAGTTAAGAATTGTGGATGTAATAGCTATTTCAATGATTTGATGAATTAATTTTAAAATAATAAGAATTAAGCAACCTAATAGTTCAATGTGGTTATCTTTGCAAACTTATGAAGATGTTTTCTTAAATGATGATAGATTTTCTTATTCTACAGTCATTAGGGATTAATATAGAAGATTTTTCTTCCCTTTTCTTTCTTACGTCATAAAAATTTTATGTCATTTGTTATTATTATATTTGAGACATTGAAGAAATTGATTGCTATATGAGTGAATAATCTTTTTGAATAATGTGTAGCTTACATTGCTCATGGTTTATAAGCAAATAATATTTTTCAATAATTTGTAGCTTACATTGCTTATGATCACAACAACACATAAAATGGAAGCTGAATGTACATAAATGTAAGCATTAAGAAAGTTCACGGATAATATTACATCATCAGGTTAAGATTTAAAAGAAATACTTTTACAACCAAGTTATACTACAGAAATAAACCGAACAAATAACCATGTGCAATGCACGTATAATATTAAAACTTAGGAAAAAAAAAAACAAATTCAAAATGCAAAAGTAACCTGTCTGACGGTGCACACTGGTCGGAAATAACGCAAAGAGACGTAGGAAATGGACTTGTAAAACCCAAACTTCCCACTTTCCCTGATTTCCCCGCAAATACCAGTACTCTCGCGTTAGCTGTGTTGTGTGTCACCGGTCCAGCCCTGAGCCCAGATGCCGACGTCTCCGAGAGCAGAAGACATAACGCGACTCCTCCTCCTCCCTCTCCTCAGAATCTCAGAATCGGGTCGCCCCGCCGCCCCAACCGCCGCAAATCGCCATCGATTTCATCCCCGACTTCGGCGGATCCTCATGGATCGCGTACGGCGCCTCCTCGCTCCTCGTCATCTCCCACTTCCCTTCTCCCCTCAACGATTCCGAAACCCTAATTGGCCCCTCCTTCCAACAAGTCATTGATCCTATTGCTTCTCCCTCTTGCTCGACCGCCGACGACATCGTCGCCGTCCGCTGGAGCAGCGCTCGCCCCTCCGACGGAGAGATCACGGCTGCGGTCGGGGATTGCGTGTTCTTGTTCTGTCCTGACTCGGCTACTGCATCAGGTAACTTAGCTGTTGTGTAGCTTTGGTTTGTGCTGCTTGTTATCTTTTCCATTGTTTGGTAGAGAAAGCGAGGAGCTAAAGTTGTTTATGGTAAGTGGGGTAGCCAGGAATGAGAATTTGAGGGGGCGCTCTCGTTTCTTCTCATAATTAAAAAAAAAAAAGACTATACCATAATCACATTTGATAATATCATTAACTTTTTTTAGAGAAAGATGCAATACCTAACTCGAAATTCCCATCTAAATATTATATATGTATAATCAAAACTAAATACAACCAGCTATCAAAATGTAGTAACACCAAAATGATATTTACAAACTACCCTGACAAATTGCCATTTTCTGGAATCGTTGCATACTTGTGTTATTGTTAATAGTATCAAAACATCAGGTTCAATATGTTACAAAGCAGTCATTCATCCATCGATCTCCTAACAATTACTTAGTCTAGTTTTAATAATATCCCTAAATGAAATGACTACCATTACATAATCAACAAATTAAGTTAGAACATGATTATGTATATATATATATATAATATATATCTATATATAGTAATATATAATATATAATATATATATATATATATATATATATATATTCATTTGATTGGCATGCTCCACAACTTAAGGGTAAGGCTTGACGCTAGGGCAGCCCGGCCAGGTGGTTGTTGTGTTGTTGCTGGTGTTTTTTTTCTGGGGGTTTTTTCGGCAGGGGGGGTGGGTGGTGGGTGGAGGGCTCATGCCCTCCTGACCCGCTGGCTCCGCGCCGGTGTTTATGCTACATCGAACATAAAATTTCTCTAAATGCGTTATTGTTGGGATTTTTTTGTGTGTGTGTAGTTAAAAAAGAGTGATGGATTTGAATAAAAACTTGGGAAGGATGCATAATAGTTGAAGCTAATTCTTGACAACTCCATTAAGCCCATGTTCATCTGCCTATTGGCCACAAAAAGCCGAACATCTCAGAGCTATCATGCAATTTGGCATGTGTAAGCAAAAAAGAGCAAATAATGTAAAAATGTTTCGAAATGAATTAGTGTTGTGGGATTTCATGTGTTTGTGTGCGAGTAGCTATGTTACCCGGGTACTTCAATCATGAAGCCGTACCCGTATCCAACACGTACCCAAACTTCATAGACACCCCTTGGATGTATGCATAATTGCATACCTTTACCCAGACATGTACTCAATTATAGGATATATATTTTAATTTAAAATACTTGTCATACACTTCTTGGACCTATATCCTACACTACATGTCCATTTTCTGAAACTCTTTAGACATGGGTCCGATTGTTTCAGCCTATATTCAAATTAAAAACTATGATTTAAAAGGGTGGTTTGAGTGTCTAGTTAAAGAACTAATAGTTTCTAATTTATAATAATTAACATGGTAAAAGATAAAAGATAAAAGATAAAAGATAAAAGAAACTTAAAAATATGATACGAAATTAATTTCAAATAGCACATAAATTGAAAAATACTAATGATCTCATGTAAATCATTAATTTTGATAGATAAGGTAGTGATATAATTATATATATATATATATAATATAATATATATATATAATATATATATATATATATATATATATATATATATAATTAGTATATAATAGTATATATATATATACTATATATAATATATTATATGTATATACGTATATATATATAATAGTATTATATTATATATATATATCTATATATATTATATTATAACTGAGTGTGTTAGTCCGTGGTCCGTGGTACTACATTTCACAATTTACGCAGTGTCCATACCTATATATATATATATATATAAAGTATAATAGATTATATAGATAGTTACGATATATATAGGAGGTATCAGGATAGAATAAGATGTGTCGTAGGTCGTGTCCGCTTACCGCTACATTTCACCAAATTTACCGTGTCCCGTACCCGTACCCGCACCCATATCAGTCCCGTACCTGTTTCCATGCAACTTAGGTGGGTAGTTAAGAGAGGGAGGAGGGAGGGATGAAGGGACTTAAATAAAAACTTGGAGTCAACACCTAATAGTTTAAGCTTGTGGGTTAATTTTGGTAAATTAAGTGCATTCTGCCTATTCGCAACAAAAACTGGCACACCATTTGATTTTTAAGAATCATATTTGACTAGATATATACAGTTACTAAAAACTAGTCATTATTTAGTCTAGCACTTGATATATATACTCCAGAAGTTTAAAAGTTTTATATATTGATCCCTTTTGATTTTGATAGGGTTTACAGCTAGACGCTAGACCACCCTTAAGGGCCTTAACCATGTATCCCGGTATTTTTTTTACTGAGTTCTCTGGTGTGTTAGTCCTTAATTTGGCATCACGTGAATTGGGCAACCTACATTTACTATTTGTAAATTCTGAAATACCCAGGCTTTTATGTTCATGAAGGCGGAATAAATAGTAGCCTGAGCTCATTTGGTTACTCTTTTTTGCGGTCAAGTATAGAACAAGAAGGGCATGTAGTTTACTTGTTCATTATTTTATTATTTATACAGAGAAACTAAATTTATTTTATCTTGGTACTATTGTTTGAGAAACTTTTATGAGTGAGAAGTTTGATGTTTTTCTCTCAATTTCTAATATGCCCAAATGTAATGCTTCTCTGATGTCTAGGGTCATTCTGCTGGAGACAGACTGCAAGCCTCCTACAGTCTTCTGAAGTAGAGGCCATTGAATGGACAGGTTCTGGTGATGGGCTAATTGCAGCTGGTACTGACGTGGTTGTTTGGAAAAGAAAGAATACATCATGGGAAATAGCATGGAAGTCAAAAGCTGATATTCCTCAAGCTCTGGTTTCTGCAACCTGGTATGCTGAAGGACTCATTGCAACAGCTGCAAACTTATCAGTTTGCTGTACTGATATAAATTCCAATTGTTCTTTTTTTAGAGAAGATTGTGCTCGTGTATCAGTTTATCATAGTGATGGAAGATCTGGGTCTGTGAAGGTTCTATTGTGCCATCCTCAGCCTGTTACCATGATTCAATGGAGGCCCTCCACCATAACACGGTCAAGTGAAGATTTTCCAGATTCATGGAGGGATGTGCTGTTAACATGTTGTTCAGATGGAACAGTAAGACTGTGGAGCGAAATTGACAATGGCAGAACTAGGAAATACAACAAGGGCACACATGAACACAAGAGTGCCAGATGTTCTTTCCACGTTGGTACTGTAATTGAAATGAACCAGAGCTTGGGCGGAACTCTTGGCAAGGACATATTCATAGAGTGGGTAATAGAACTTGGCAGTGTAATTTCTAAATTAGAAGGAGATAGTTACTGTCTATCATCAGCTAGTTTGGAACAGGATCAGATTGGCAAGTGTGAGTGGTTGATCAGTGTAGGACCCACGCACACTCTTACTTTCTGGGCGATCCATTGCCTGGATGACATGAATCCATTACGATTTCCACGGGTGACTTTGTGGAAGAAACAAGATTTAAAGGATTTTAGGTCATACAACCTTTCCGATACTGACTGCTCAAATGTCAAAGATCAATCTATCCTTATAAAAGCTGTTGCTTTGAGGAATCGGATGTTTGGCCCTCCAGTTGAATGCTCCTTTGTTCAGTTGTTACCCAATAATTCAGTAAGTTGGTCACAGTTATATAGCCCAACCAAGACTTCTGAGAACAGATCCTTGGGTCAAATCAGTAAGGAGAAAAGTCTATCACATTTTGCAGGTGGAGTTCTAAATCAAGACGGGCATACAGGCATCATTCTGGAACTCTCTATTCATCCATACTGTGAAATTGAGCTTGCTGCATCATTGGATTCACACGGGGTTCTTCTCTTCTGGTCCCTTCCTACGATTTCCAATTGGACCTTGGGCATGCAAATGCTTGGTCCTACGTGGAAACCGATAGGAAGAATCAGCTCACAAGATTTGTGCAATGGTGCCAAATATTCTAGTTTGAGGTGGGCACCTTCAGTTTTGGATGATAACTTGTTTCTACTTTTAGGATATATTGACGGAATTGATTGTTTTCTAATTAAACTTGTGGAAAAAGGAAAGAAGATCTTATGCAATAAAGTTTTCACGGTTCCATTTGCGAGTCATAGCCATGGGGAAGGTCCACCAGATCAACTTTCTGTTATACCTTTACCTTCCAGCTGTGGGCGATCATTTCTTTCTAATGGCTTCTTGCTGTTTGCGATATGGACAAAGAAATTACAGGCCTTATCATGGAAAGTCATATTGCACTGTGCAGATCCATCTGGAAGCAGTTGTGGATGTAGCTCTGTTCTGGGAAATATTGCTGTTTCTGGAAAGGACAGGTTGATAACTTCTGCGGGAAAATTCTATGCCACCGTTGATTTGGGTTCATCACTATTTCCAGATGAACACAATTTAGACCATATTATCAGTATTTCTGTAACTTCTCCAAATATGCTGTCTGTTCAACAGCGCATAGCATCCTATGATGTTCCATGCAGTAAGTATCATATGGCTACAGGCTGTTCTGATGGGACTGTAAAACTTTGGAAAATGGTTCATGCGGAATCGAGCAATTCTGAGCTCAAGTTCCTTCCTTGGGAGCTTGTGGGTATATTCGCTGCACATGAAGGCCCAGTTAGTGCAGTTTCTCTGTCGTGTTGTGGTGGTAAAGTTGCGACTGTCAGTATGAATGATAGAAACAGTACCACCAGTCTCCATATCTGGGAGCCAATATGCCTGATAAGTGGTGGGGATTTTCTCTTAGAAGATGCAATATCCTTGATTGGGCCTGTTACTGGTTTAAGCTGGTTATCCATAGGGAATGGCCATTTGCTGCTTGCTGTCTGTTTGCCAAATGAATTACACCTGTATTCAGAGAAGAGAACCGATCTATTTCAGGAAAGATCAGGAAAGTCCAGAGAGATGCAAATTTGGTGCTGTATAGCACTATCCCATACTTATCCTGCTTCTCGTGACTTTTCATGGGGACCTAAGGTGACTCCTGTGCTTATTCATGACAAGTATTTTTCTCTCTTAAGTCAGTGGTTATTTATAGCAGAAAATGGAAATCTTCAAGAGGACAAGGGGAGATTTGTTGGTGCAATGGATCAAAGCATAAATTTTCCTATTTTTTCAGAAAGTGACATTTATGATACTAAAATATCATTGAAAAAGGGTAACAAGGAGAATGGCGTAGATATCAGCACTTTATTTCCGGAAAGGTTTCAAGCACACTCAAATTTTGGTTCTGCTTCAGGAATCAGGATACATAATCTGCTAGATTTAGCAGATAGATTGTGTGAAACATTGCCAATCCATCACCCCATGTCACTTCTTCAGCTTATGTATTCAGGTATTATTTGTTTCCAGATGATTATAGGCCTCATACACCTTGATTCATGGTTACCTTCGGTAACATGCTGTAACCTATTGTTCCTGGATTTGTGTTGGAAAGGTGAAAAGAAATTCCACCTTTTTGACTCTTGCGAATATGCTTTTGCTTTTTTTTAGAGGGGTTTAGTTGGCTACATGAAAATGGAGGTGAAAATTGAGCCACCACCAACCGATATCGAGGGATATCAAGGGCAAAAGGTGTTGAACAATATGAAACTGATAGTATGAAAGTAGCGGGCTGTCTAGAGGCTGATGTAGGGAAAATACTGTAAGGCATATGAAGTTTTAGAGGACAGAAAATTCATGGGTCCACATGGGAGACAACTTTTCTCCTGTGTCTTGAGAGTGAGTCACTTTCATTATTTCACCTCCATTCTCGAATTGCCGAATACTAGATGAATAATTTGAATTTGTTTTATGCTTTTTTCTTTCCAACTAATCTGTTGTTATGTGTACACATGTAACTCATCAGTCTCGTCTGATCAGCATCTTATAGCCAAAAAAGTAAACTACTAAACTGAAAAGGTAAAGTGCACCAGCGAGCACTGTTTTAAAAAAATCGGCCGATAATCGATATTATCGGCCGAGTTATCGGATTTGGTAGCTCTCCGCTAGGATAAATTGGATTTTTAATCAGTTATCGTTTTTCTAGGTTTATCGGCGATTTATCGGCGTTATCGGCACTTATCGGCCGATTAGTAAGACTTTTTTATCGGGATTATCGGCCCATTTTGACTAACATTATATTTTTTCAAGGCTATGATGCAAGTTTCGCTTTCTACAATTGGTTAATGATTCTAAACATGATGATTTACATTTTGGTATGTTTATATTTCATTAAGCATGATTAGATTACATTTTTTAATTGTTATATTATATATACACATCATCCAGTATATCACTCCGATAAATACTACTTCTCCCCGATATATCCCCGATTTCCGCTATCCGATAAGGATTTTGGCCGTCCGATAAACCCCCAATAACCGATATTTTAAACCTTGCCAGCGAGCTATTGTGCAGTACCTAGTAGAGCATTTTACAGTTAGCTTTTCAAGTCATGTTAATGATTCTTCCGACTCTGGCATAACGAGTTTTTGGCATGTATATACGTGATAATTTAAATAAAATTGCTTTGTTTTAGGCTAAATTGCATGGTTACTGGTAAGGGTATGAGTATAGGACATGGCAAATTGGGAAAAAGGTAGGGTACGGGGCCTCGTCTATAAATATGTATGCTATGCTATATATATTTATATGTATTAATTAATAGTTTACGTAAGATCAATATTGTTTTTTTCATGTACATGAGATCAATAAATTAGAAATAGATGTGAAGTGTGTAATATACATCTAAGAAGTGTATGAGGAGTGTTTTAAATTAATCATGTAGTATGTAATTGAGTATACACTTGAAAAACGTATGGATATATTCAAGAAGTGTCCAAGAAGTTTGGGTATGGATATGGGTACGTGTCGGGTGGGGGTACAGCTTCCAAATAGAAGTACCCAGGTAACATAGGTTTTAGGTAAGTGAATCTCTTGCTTTTTTTCTTGTAGGAAAGGGGTTCCAATTCCCCCTCCTATTTTCTCTTTTTCTTCATTCATGCTGACGTTTATGCTAGAGTCGGTGCAGCATATATCAGATGACCCCTTAACTCTGTTATTTCATTCCCAACCTTTTTGTTTTACATCTAACGTTTAGCTTGTTTATACTTCTGAAATTAAAGTCCATTCTCTGCCGTGCCCCCTGGCTAACCGTGAGATGTTTTCCCCCATGTTTAAGTCTCTCTCTGATATGCTTAAACTGTATTTCATCATTTCTTCGTTACACTTTATTACTTTACAAAACTACGACAAAAATGCTTCCTTATAGTTGTGGATGCCATTTAAGTATTTATTCGTTAGTTGTTTGAAGTTCTAATTGTATTCATAATGAAGCATGATTAACCATTTGTAGGTAACTGGAAACGCGTATATGTTGTTCTGGAACATCTTGTTGATGCTATCAAAACTGCTGATGCTTCTGCAACATCTTCGGTTACCAGTAAATCTGGAGAACATTATTGTTATGTTCCACAGATTGATTTATCTAGCTATTTCAAAGAAATTGTCCCTACAGAGTTGTACAATAAGGGCTTACAGTGGGGCCAAGAGATCACTTCAGGAACATCTACTTTGTTTTTTCAAAATCAAGGTTTTCAGTTTGCTGATGATAGTTCGAGCAATAAAGCTTCTGCAAATTTTTCTTCTGCCACCTCACAAAAATATGAAATTGTGGATTTCATTGGAAGTATAGAGAAGTCCCCTGATATTAAGGCTTTAAGAAACATTGAGAGAACCCAGCTCCTTGCAATCGTTGATCTTCTTGGTGAACTCAAGGAATCAACCTATTCTTCTGCATATGATAGTCTTGATAAACCTGGACGAAGGTAATACATAGTAATTTCTTGGCAATGTTTATTTTTGCATTTACTTTACGTTTTAAGTTTTTTATTCAGTAGTATTTTTATTTGAAAGTAAAGGTTCCACAGTTTGTCACCATCATCATCACTGTTGATTCTTGATAAATTATTGCGGTTATGACAGAGTTAATGATTTCATTTTTTTTCTTTGATATGTCAAGTTCTGCATATGACATATAGAGATGTTGACTCCATTTTAAATGATGTCTTACAAAGTTACAAGGAAATTTCTTTCGTATTAAGATATGAATTTAAGTGATCCTTGTCCATTAATGGAAACAATTTATGGATTGAAACATATTTTAATATTTCATATTTTAAAAAGTTTTGCTGTTTTCTTAAATTAAACATGTAATTTAACAACTACATGTTTCAGGAGAGGAGGTTTAATGTCCCAAGAAATCCATCAAATAGTAACCGAATAGAGGATTTTAGCAGGAAGATAGGAGGTTTTGGAGTTTCAGCAGATTGGGGCCTGGTCAAACAAATCTATGGAGTTCTATAAAGCAAGTGAAACTTAGTTTGGATAGTTTTAATTGTCCTGGAGGGGAGTAGTGTATAAATTATTAAAATTTATCCCCAAGCAAGAAAAATGCAGTCAAGCACATAAATTTCTAAGTGTAGAGTGAATCTGAAGACAAAATCATTGCTGTTCCCGAGAATTTTGGATAAAAGCTTTGTTGTTGTCGTAATCTCAAGACCAAATCATACTATGGTAAGATTCAATTGTTCGCTTTTATTTACCTAATGGCATCTTGTCAATGTGAAGCCCATTGGGTGTCTGTTGCTTCTGTTTAACTGTGCTGACTAGTGGTTGATATGGAAGTAAGTTCCCCTATCAAGCTTTACAAAGTAATATTATCGTTGGTATGCTCATATTCTAAAATAAAAATAAATAATAAATAATAAATAAATAAAAAGAAAAATAAAAAGAAAGAAAAAAAAGTATGCTCGTGGACTCTTATCCAATCATTAGCTTTAGATCTCTAGTTCCATCAGTTGCAGGTATGTTACTGTTTTGTGAATTATGATGTTTGATTCACTAAGTGCTCATGGGAAGATATTGGTGAATTTTTCGCTCTTCGTATCTTCTAAATCTTATACCAAATATTTGATCTTTCCTTGGCCATTGCATTTAAGGTACCTTTCAATATTGGTCTTTTTCTTGCATTTGCTTCTAATAGGCCAACATGGTGATGAGTAATGACTCCAGTGAGAAGGCAAGAGGAGCTACAAATTTTTTTAACCTATTTCCTATTAAGTTAGCTAGGATTTATTCAAAGCCTCGTGTCTTTCTCATGTACACACCAAAGGATTCTGTGCGAAAGACATCTGACTGTTTATTATTGTTCTATTTTCCTACTACAGCTGACATAATTAGAACTTGGCTTTACCTGAATAAAAACTACTTTCCTTAATATGAAAATTTCAAAGTAATTGATATCTAGTAACTCAGACACTGCTTATTGACAACATTCTCTATTGGACACTGTTAATGGCAACATTTTATTTTGTATCAAATGCTTCTACGAACTTCTAAATTTTTCTATTGGACAATGTTGTTACAATCTTCCGACTTTCTCACTTCTAGATTTTGACCTCTAGCGATAAGAAGGTTCATGCTTTGTTATTGCATATCATATGGTAGCATTTGTAAAATCTTGCTATACTTTCAAATTTATTTATTTATTGGTTTTTTTTCTACATGCAATAATGCAACAATTGCTGCAGGAGGAACCAATACCTTCTCATTCTGTTAATGCAAATGCAATAATGAAGGTGCAAATATTATAAATGCACGAATTAAATATCATCTTGTTACTTTTATTCTCTCAAGGTTCTGGGTTGCAGTGCGATTTCAGAGTCTGTATACTTTACGGAAGTTTGGAAGATTGTCTGCAGAAGGACCTGTCAGCTCTAGGTTGCTTGCATGGGCCTTGCAGTCTGATTGTCATGACAATCTTTTAGGCTCTCTTTTGTCTTCTAATCCATCTTGGCCTGAAATGCGGAGCCTGGGCGTTGGATTTTGGTTTACCAATGCATCTCAATTGCGGACAAGGGTAAATATTACTATTTTTTTCAGAAGTTGGCATCTTAAAGTTACAGTAAACTTTACTTACAGCCACATTTTGGTAGATCATACGGTGGCATAGGATAAATAGTTCTTATAAATATATTAACATTTTGGTAGATCATACAGTGGCATAGTATAACTAGTTCTTATAAATATATTAAGTTTTTAGCATGAAGTTCTACAAGAACATAAAAACCTTATAGCTTTATTATGGGATTTTACTGCGATTTTATAATTCCTTTGTCTCTTGCACACTTTGTTTTACACAAGTAACCAGTTGTTTCTTATATAAATCGTCTAACAATTTCACTTATTCACTAAATTTTACCTGTCTTAGATAACTGCAGCTAATATTATTTACTAATTGGCATCAGATACAAACACTAACGTAGCTTGCCAAATTGATCTAGTCTTGTAGTAAATATTGGTTTACTAATTGGCATCACATACAAACACTAGTGTAGCTTGCCAAATTTAAATATGTTAAGAGGCAGGTTTCAGGAGTTCTATGTACATTGTACAATGAGTACATCCGGTGTTTTAAAAAGCTTCCGCTTAGGCCGCCTAGGCTTTTGCCTAGGCCTAGACAGTACCTAAGCCTCCTAGGCTTTGACCGCTCAGGTCTTGAGAGCGCCTAGGGGACTGGAGACCGCTTACGCGGACTACACTGCTAGGGTATTGGTCATCATTTTCTCTGTTGCTGCCTCCATGCCCTCTAACCTCCTTTGAACTTCTTCAACCTCCTCCACCGACTACAAACACCTCCACCGACTTTCAATAAACTTTCCTTTGCCACCACTTAAATAAAAATAGAAAATCATCATAGGCCTAGCATCAAGGTGCTAGATGCCAGTTTGATAGCTGCCAGTTTGATAGCTAGTGATGCCTAGCACTTTCGATAACATTGATTGGAATTAAAAATATAAAATAGGAAAGCGCCTAGGCCATCGCCTAGGCTCTAGGTGCTGTGTTTGACGCTTAGACTATCTAGCGCTTTCTTTAACCTTGGGTACCCCACTTGAATCCCTTATCTTCAATAAAAAAAAGTATTCATCCTGATGGTATAAATTGCAACTAAATAAAAAAATATTTAACCTTGTGGATTGTCTAGATCATCAAATATAATTTGCATCCTTTATTTGAACTATATATAAAGTCTTTCTATGATCAATTTGTTCTTGTTTGATTATCTTCTTGCAGTTATACTAGTCCTTTACTTTTATCATGTTATGATGAAATATTTATATGCTGAGCTTGTAGATGGAAAAGCTCGCAAGATCTCAATATCTAACAAGAAAGGATCCCAAGGACTGTGCACTTCTATACTTGGCATTGAATAGACTTCAAGTTTTGACTGGCCTATTTAAAATCAGCAAAGATGAAAAGGACAAACCGCTAGTTGGATTTCTTTCACGCAATTTCCAGGTATTGCAATACATGCATAACTTTATTTTAATTTGTTTCCTGCTCGGATTCTGCACCCCCCATTATTCACTGCTCCAATGACCTATTCTTGAAGAACAGGATCGAGGGGTTCCTTGGGACAATTTGGGGCCAAGTGGGACAACTATCTCAATGGGACAATTTTACTTCCTTGGAACAACGTGAATGGGATAAAGGAGGATATATTGGGATAACGAGATAATTTGGAACTTGATTGAGACAATTTAAGTGGGATAATTGATGACATGATGCCTTACTAAAATATGATATTTATTTATCAATTGAGTATAATTAACTTAACTAATTTGTTTTGTAAGTTATTTACTATAATATAATATATATTATATTTCAAGAAATGTATTAAAATAGAATATATTATATTATAATTAATATAATTTATATGAATATTTTTAGTAATATTAATTAATATAATATGTTTTTATTACAATAATATAGTTGTATATATTATATGATTGGTTTGTTTACATATATTGTTATTATATTATATGATATAACATCATAGACAATATAATATATTACATTAATATTATATTATAATAACCCTAATATACTATTAATATGTTTATTAATTAATATAATGTATTACGTTAATTTAACATATTATATCATATTTTAATATATCATATTTTATTTTTATTTTTATTATTACAATAAAATATTATATAATATAATTATCATACTATTGACAATATATTTAATACTATTAATTAATATAATATAATAAATTATATCAATTTATAAAAACTATAGTATAATAGAAAATAGTAAATTATTATCTATACTATACTATAAAAGTTGGGTGCTACAATAAAGTGTGTCCTACAAATTTTTCTTTATCCTCTTAACTCCATGTTATTCAAGACTTCTATCATGTTTGTCCTTATGCTCCCACTCCCCCTCTCATCTCGCTCCTCTCAAGTCATTTGACACATATGACCTCATGAAATTCAAGATTGCAAACAAAATAAAAAAGCACGCTAAAAATTAGTAAAATATGTTCTATAAAGAAACTTATAAAAAAATTCTGATAGCAAATCTTCTTAATTATATTTACTGACTACAAATGATTATTATTATGATTTGTTTGTAAAATAAGATTTACACCATTCACTATTGCATTCTGTTTGTGAATATCGAATCAAAATATTTGTCCAAACATAAAGCGAATTATGTTGTCTAGTAAGCAATTAAAACTTTAACCTTTTTTGCATTTAATTGTTAAGCCTAAAGGCTACAACAAAGAGTAGGAGGAAAGTATATTTGACATTTTCCTCCCTCTTTCTCCATGTATGCAGTATACAAGGTTTTAAATGTCGTCCGACATGTCTGACATGTCGGCCGACATATCGGTTTGAGGGCTTGACCGACATGACATGGACGTTTTCAACTCGTATGTCGGTTTTCAGGGCCAAATCGAAAATATCAGGGTCATATCGGGCGACGTTTTCAACTCGTATGTCGGTTTTCAGGGCCAAATCGAAAATATCAGGGTCATATCGGGCATATCGGCCTATTTTTTAGCTTTGAAAAATAGGCTGATATGATACTTTTTTAAGTTCTGTTTTTTGTTATAGGGTTTGGGTTTAGTGATAAATACCCAAACTCGTTTGACCCGTTCTCATGTTTATGGGTTTCTTATGAACCCGATAGAAAGAATTTATGAACCAAAATCTATATATTATTTACTTTTTTATATGTTTAGTCTATAGAATTTATAAAGTATGCTTATATTGAATTTATAAATGTTTAGATTACATTTAGGACATGATATTATACATATGCGCACTATCCTATGGCAATCCGATATTTAGTCAATGTCCCTCGATATATCCCCAATTTTCGCTATCCGACATGGATTTCAGCCATCCGACATGAACTCGATATCCGACATTTAAAACATTGGCATTATAAGATAAATAATTTTCATGTAGAGCCATTAAATTAAAATTTGCAGCACCACAAAAATAATAAATTGCAAGTATTAAAATATTAAACAGCTTGCAAGTATCAATAGTTTCTAAATATTAACTTCGGAAATGTATTGTTAATAAATATATAAGAAAAGCTTGCTAATTTTTTGTTTAAAATAAAAAGAGTATTGTTCTTTTCTCTCTTTACAAAGAGAAATTGCACAATGATAAAATTTATTAAATATTTTTCAAAAAAAAACACAAGATAATAAAAGCACTAAACATGCATATTTAATTGATATACTTAAGCATTTCTACATAAAAATATACTTAAGAAATGGAATATGTGAAAACATACTTACAAAATAAAATATTTTAATTCTATGTAATAACTTACTTAAAACAATAGAAAATGTAATTAAATTTGTCTTCTCACAGATGAAGTAAAAATATGGAAAAATGGAAGAGAAATACAAGATAATAATGATTTTTTAGTTTTCAAAACCTAGATTAAATATGTATGTGCGTAATCAATATCTTATACTATATTTCTTAAAAAAATTAATATGAATTGTAAAAATCCTATTATATGCATTTATAATTCAAATATGTCTCTCTTGTTGAAATATGTATGTATGTATGTATGTGTGTGTGTGTGTGTGTGTGTGTGTGTGTGTATATAGATAATGCAAGAGATGAAAGGTGAGAGGCTAGTAGCATGGATTCATGGAAGTGGAAATTCAAAAATGAGAAAGGATGAGTGTGAAAGAGACAAAGTGAGACTCTCACTGCTATGGTTTGGACTTCTATTTTTTCTTTGAATACTGTTTGTATCCAAAGATTTAAGTTCTTCAATTTGTCGTTGAAGATTTAGGATATTTGTATTTATATCCTCTATGGGGTATACCATATCAATTACAGAATTTAGCATCAAAGCCAAATTGTGGTTTGTTGGTGACTTGGTAGAGTCTTTTGGCAAATGAAGCAAGTGCTTGTAACTCTTTGGTTCAGCACTTAGCCGACAGATTTATTGTATTAAACTAGACATATGAAAGATTTCTTTCTCTTATCACTATCTTTTCTTATGTTTTTTAATTTCTACTATATCTATTTGTTCTTTTACTTAGCAAGGATTCGACCCTTTTCTCTCGGCTAAACACACGCTGCTTGAGGGTGGCTTTTTCTTCAGGCTACGGACTCGAAACTAGCAGCACTCATGCTGCTACACACAGAACGTTACCACAATCCTAGTATGTTGCTTCAGAGAGAGCACAATTTAGTTTCATTTCCTAACTCTAGGCACAACCTGATAAGCAAAGCAAATATAAACAGAATAGCAAAATTAAACTACATAATGAAGACATAATGAAGACAGAGATTGGAGAAAGAAAGAAACTTAGAACCTCATATTATTAATAAGAAATAAAACTTACAGAGTTTATACTACAAGACTTCAGGCTAGCAGACGACAGACACTGATGGTACTCTCACATAAACACTCTTTTTACAAGAACACTCACAAGATGCTTCTCAAGACACTTTGCAATATTTCTCCGATTTTTTGATGATCCTCACAAAACTTTGACCTCTCCTATATATAGACCCAAAATTGACTTAAGGAATCTTTACTTTTACAAAAGTAGCTTTACAAAGTATTTTTATTAAAGTAACTTTAATAAAGTAATTTTTAAAAGTAACTTTTAAAAAGTAACTTTTAAAAAATAACTTTAATAAAGAGACTTTAATAAAGTATCTTTATTTTGGAAAATGGACGCTCTTTCTCGTGTCCTCCTAGCATGTTTGGTGCTCCTTCTAGGGTCGAGCTTGTCTCATCATGCTTCTCAGTCAGTCTCGGGAGCTGTATTCTGATCAAAAGAGCGTAACGGGGATGTTCTGCCTGTGCGTATGATTAATTCATACTGCTCCTTGGCTTAGTGGGCTACTGATCCTAAAACCATAATTTCCTCGAATTCTTCTAGCAATTCCTTTTCTTCGAAGAGTAGGTTAGGGAGATGAAGAATAATGTGGTCTTTTATTATCATCTTCTCATTATTATAGTGTAGTGCTTTAAAGAATTTGGTTGCTTCCATTTCCATTTCCTTTTCTTTTTCAACATCATACTCCTTTTCGTTGAAAGGAATATGCATAAAATGAGGTTCTTCCCATATTGACCATATGGTGAACTTGATTCCATATGGTCACACAAAAATAGCCACACCTAATTCTTTTCCAAATTGATTCCGACAATTCATACTACGAATTCAGCATGGCCACACAGAAATGGCATTAGAATTCTAACATCATATTTTCTCAATTCTTTAATTAAGAAAAATGTGCGCAATATTAGATGGTTTATGGAATTAGATAACTATATTTATACTATTTGATATATTTTTGGATTCACTAATATTGGTGCTGATTTTCTTTCTAGGTAGGGCTAGCTCCTCATTAGGAAAACAGTCGGATAAAGGCAAAGCACCTATTCCCCTTAGAATGAAATAAACAAACAAGGTGCATCAAATATAAAATAGACCCTCACAATAAAGGAGGCAACCGATAGTGGCTTTGTAACCGTAAAAGGTAAAACAAAGCATAAAGAAGAAGAGAAAACCTCTCAAAATAAGAAGTCCAAAGCTCACCAGGGATATTGGAAAAAGCATCTACAATTCAAAGATATGGTAGTCAAAAACTGGTATAACACCAGTTTACCAGAAGAAGACTACACATGTATTAACAGTTGCTGAAAGAAACTTGAGGAAATGAGGATTTCTACTCCAGACACTAATGCATATCTATCGGCATTAGAATAAGTCATCAAGGAAAAGAATCGAAAGATTCAAGACTTTAAAAGGGATACCACAGATGCAGAGGTATCATAGAAAATCTCATGAGTCAATCAATCTTGACTATGTCAACGACAATGAGGACTAAAAAAGAGTAACTGAGAAACTCTTTGGGCTCAAGCTCAAGGGACTTGAGAATAATCTTTAAGGAAATCAAGATCAAAGATTTAGCAGTAACTAATATTGATTCTTTTGTCGAACTAGTCAGTTATTTTAAGTTTGATATCTCAAATATCAGACACAACGAAAACTAAAGGACATGTTCGATAGCCATCAGAGGAACCTAATCGATGATCAGACAATGCTCGCCTCCTTCGAAAAACTGAAAGATGACGGAATAAACTCGTTCAAATCAGCTTCACAGGTTATATTAAACTAATATGACTGACATTGGGTACTGGCTAGTTTTGAACTCATACTCGCACATAAAGAACATATTCAAAAGGGCTCAGTACATAAACTGTATCTTAATAAAACTAGACCCAAAGAATATAAGCCCTTCATTCCCGAAATCTGCAGTCAGACACTTGAAGAAACAGACACATTTCAAAGAGTCTTTGAGTTCACCATATGGTCAATATGGGAGGAACGCAATCTGTATGAATTCTATCATTCATATCAAATTTGGAGGACAGACCCCTTAACAAGGGAATCTCATTTCAAGTATATTCTTTTCAACGAAAATGAGTATGATCTTAAAGAAGAAAAGGAAATGGCAGTAATCGAATTCTTTGAAGCACTGCACTACAATAATGGGAAGATAATAAAAGATCACATTATTCTATATCTCCCTAACCTAATCTTCAAAGAAAAGGAACTGTAAGAAGAATTTCCCCAAAACACCCGCGCTTCAGGCTGGTATCAGAGCCTGGATCCAGGGTAAAGATCAACCAAATAGATGTTGAAACATGTGCATATTGCTCTGGGAAATTTAAAGGACTGAAGAAAATATATGCTACGTATGATAAGGAATATTAGTTATTAGAAATATTATTAGTTTCTTAAAAATTTATTTATTATCATTTGAGTTCATTATTAAAACAGATAATCAAGCCATTACACAGTTTCTTAAAAAGTTACTATAAAGTATTGGACATGGTTAGACTAGTTGGCAGGTTATCCTTTTCTATACCAGTTATAGGGAACATGCTGATTCCATACTTATGGTAAGATGTCACTTATGGTAGGATGTATTGTGATAGATTCAAAAGGATAACTTTCAAAGGATGCATGCTAAATTTTGCTTAACATTCTAGAGATGGCCATAATTGTGTACCTAGAAATGATATTTTAGAAAGGTCATATACAACGTATCAAAATTTTTAAGTTGTACTTCTGTAGAAGGATAATTAACATATGATACTGATTTGAAAACTAACCCTGATAAACACCAATTTATGTTAATGCAATGAGAGGAATTTCTTCTTTGACTTGAGCAGTGGCATAAAGCCCTTGGGATGAGTTTATATCATGAAACTTTGGTTTGTGCTTCTCTCTCTTTTTAGCATGTCTAAGTGGGATAAGCTTGTTTCACTTCCTGCCATCTGTCCAGCCCTTGGACAGGTTTGGTTATAAATCTTACTCTACCATTCACTTTAACAACATCTCTTCTCAAGTTACCTTCTCCATTCCCTAGCTATGGTGCAATGACTGGTAATGTCCGTGATAAGTCTTTAAAGGTTTATCCACTTCATTTTTCATGTACTTCCTATATACTTAACATTTCTTTTAAGTTACTAATTATTTACATGGTGTCTTTTGTTGTGAGGGCTGGTTATGGATGGTCTGAGATTCAAGATTGGATTACAAGCTTTGTTCATAGAAAATTTCTTCTTTTTAGTTTGTTACCCCATTTTTCATATTTTTTTTCAAAAAAAAAATCCTTGACATTTTTGCAATTAAGCTCGGCTAAAGTGTGATATCACTTTCCATTTTCCACAATCTTACAATCTTGATATGAGTTGGTGATGCGGGACGATAATGGATCGTCGATTTTAGATTAGTAGAACTTATTAATCTTTTATTTATTTCAGAAATATTTGGTAGAATTTTTATTTGCGATGAGATTTTATAAGGATTTGCTGTTAGGATTTAGGATCTTTTCTGACTTGATTTTGTTAGGATTTATTTTGTTGTTGGAACTGAGATTTATTATATTGTTAGTTTAATTTTTTTATAAACATTATGTATCCTCTCTTTTAGAGGCAGACATTGATGAATGAGAATATTTAAGTTTAAGAAAACCTCTCTTTGAAGAATGTGAGTTGTTACGCGTGAAGCCAAATTTAACGTTATTTTATAAATTTTTTATTTGTTTAATCTCCTCTGAAATCTTTTCCTCAAATTAATCCGCTACCTATTATCCAAAGGAAATTTTTTTCTGGTAATGTTCAACTAAACAGTACTTACTGTCACTAATTATGTGTACAGTACCTTACCATGACGCCGATTTGTATTCGTCTCTGTATTCATCGCAATCAACCTCTTTGACGATCCAATGTTCTGTGACCATCATTTTGGATCCTCTTCGACCTCTAATGATCAATGACGAATCTTTTTGGTTGGAGCTCTCTCAGTCTATTCCCCATCAATTGGTGTCAAAGCAAGTTTATTATACTGGGATTTTACTTAATAAAATATTGTTTAAAATGAATGGGATAAATAAAATAATGGATAGATTGATCGAGATGGGAACTCTCATTGAGAGATGTCCTGAGCAAGAACCAGACTCAGAACTGGAGCTAGAAGTGAAAGTGAATCAAGTGATAGAGCCCGTGCACATGCACGTACCCAAGCTCGAGATGAATCCCAAACTTGAGCCTAAAAAAAAGCAAGAGATAGATCTCGAGTTAGAGTTAGAGTTTGAACCCGATTCTACAGTGCAAATTATGATGCAAAATCATGTCAAAGTCGCATTCAATTTACTTCAAGATCACTTAATTATTAACTTTGGTATACCAAATCCGTCTCCACCAACCCAACATCAAATTCTGTAGATGTTGAAGATCCTGTAATCCACGCAAGGATAGTTCTCGCTGAACAAAGGACTTTGTATGCTCTCCCTTTATAAAACTTGAGGTCGAGTTTTCTCCAACAAGGGGAGATTTAACGTAGGGCAATCATGGATCATCGATTTTAGATTGGTAGGACTTATTAAATTTTTTTAATTTCAGGAATATTTAGTACTATCTTTATTTTAGGTGAGATTTTATAAGGATTTGCTGTTAGGATTTAGAATCTTTTCTTATTTGATTTTGTTAGGATTTATTATATTGTTAGTTAATTTTTTTAAATAATGTGTATCCTCTTTTAGAGGCAGACATTGATGAATGGGAGTATTTGAGTTTTTTAGTTTGAGAAAACCTCTTTTTGAAGAATGTGAGTTGTTAGGCGTGAATCCAAATTAATTGTTAATTCTGTAAAGCTTTTTTTTGTGTTTAATCTCCTCCAAAGTTCTCTCCTCAAATTAATCTGCTGGTTACCATCCAATGGAAAAAGGTTTTTGGGGGTACTGTTTGGGGGTACTGCTAAAGTGAACAATACTCACGTTCACTATTTACGTGAACAGTATATTGCATCGATGCCGATCCATATTCATCTCTGTTTCATCGCGATAAGCCCCTCTGACGATCCAACATCCTGTGGCCATGCTTTTGGATCCTCTTCGACCTCGAACGATCGATCAGAGTCCTCTCAGTCTATTCCCTATCAGTTGGTTGAAAAGCTAGTGGAAGCAACTAGAATAATGTAATTTGTCAATACTATAAGTTAGTGGACAAATTGTGAGTACTTTGCCAATTGTTTGCTAATGATACCCAACATACGTTCTCTCGGTAAACAAAAGAAATGAAAGATATGTTACATGTGAATATTTGAACATGTCGTGAACTGGACGGTATTGGAGATTAACTTGGAGAAACTTATTTCTAAGGAAAAACTCAAGAATCCAAATTAATGAATGCACTTATGATCTGTATGGAACTGAATTAAAAAAAAAGACTTGGCAATTACAAGCCAAAAGTAGAAATTAGAGGCGGTGGTTAGGGCAGAGGGTGGTAGAAACAAACATGAGTTGAGACCATTAAAAATGATATGTAGTCTTTGTTTAACCTGAGCCCTTTGCAGAGATCAATGGAAAAAAAGGGAATTCGTTGGGCTGATCCCAAAAGTTGGTGATGAAATCTTTGTTATTGCCATCAGCATTGTGTTTCCAATTTTGCTCAATCTCCTTCTGCAGCATGTTAGCCCCTAATATTTCCTCAATTTTAAATTGAAAAGCAAACTACAGAGTAGGGTAACATTTTTTCAAAGGTGAGAATAGGCTTGAGCCTTAGCATGATTTTATTTGATACTTGTCTTATAAAAATGCGACATGCCTGATAATTAAAAGATTCAACATAATTTAGATTTTCTGCATCTCAGATTAATTATAAAAAATCAACTATTATTTCTACTATTCTGGACTTTTTGCATCATAGAATATGAGAGGTCTGCGTCTTGTTGGCTAGGCTTTTAGTCTTTTCATATCTTTTTCAGGAGGAAAAAAATAAAGCTGCTGCATTGAAAAATGCCTACGTTCTAATGGGAAGGCATCAATTGGAGCTTGCTGTAGCATTTTTCCTTCTTGGAGGTGATTCATCTTCGGCAGTCACCGTCTGTGCAAAAAACCTTGGAGATGAACAACTTGCTCTTGTAATTTGCCGATTGATTGAAGGACAAGGTGGTCAACTAGAACGTCAGTTAATATCGAATGTCTTGATTCCTAATGCTGTTGAAAAGGAAGATTTCTGGCTGGCTAGCCTGCTTGAAGTTAGTATTCAAATATCACTATCACTCTTCATATTTTCAGGAGAATTATCTGTTAAGTGTTTTTTTGCCTCCCAATGCTAACATCATTCTGTTCATACAGTGGGCATTAGGGAATTATTCTTGCTCCATCACTAAGTTACTTGATTCTCGGGAGGGGCAACGGACTCAGAAGTCTGCTGTATCCAACTTTTCTGCCTTTTTAGACCCGGATATTGGACAGTACTTTATAACTTTAGCATCTAAAAATAATATGAAAAATTCTTTAGGAGTTATGGTGCTATCTAAATTAGCAACACTGATGTCTGCAAAGGCCTTCAACAGATGTGGATTTCCTGTAAGTTTGTTTCAGTCTAATATTTCCATCCCTGCGTTTTGTTTTTGTGGGAGATTTTTTGCTTATAATTTCCCTTTATACATTTACTTATAAAAATATTTAATGGAATCTTCTGCTTTCTAGCTGATCACTTCATTAGTGTGCTGCTTAATTAACATTGGTCATTGTCATATGATCTGTCTCTTTTTCTGTTGTGACGTGGATTTTTTTTTGTTCTCATACTCTGTCAATCTCTGCTTAAGAAAATACATATGATGATTCATGATAAGTCAGTTGTGTTGAACTAACTATTTTTCTTCTCCAGAAAGAAACTGGAACACATACTAATTCGTGGTCTTTTTTCTTTTCTCACTGTAAAAACCTAATCTGTCTGTTTGCTGTGATGTGGATACAATTTTGTCTATCACATACTTTGACAATCACAGCCTTTTTGAAGTTTGTAAATGCAATACATATATCAATTCACGATAAATCAGTTATGTTGTAAAATTTTCTTTCTTCTCTAGCAGAAATAACCAGAACAAATACTAATTTTCTTTCCCCACCTGACACCCTACTACTCTACTGCTGCTACTGTTACTATTTGTAATAAGCAAAAAATTGCTTTTTCTTCCGGAGATTTAATTGATTTATGTTCAAAAATAGGAAGCAATCAAATTTTCTATTAGTTATGCTAATGAGTGGGAAGCCATCAAATTTTTTCCCTTAATTTGATTATACGCCGACACCTATCAAAGGCAATGATTGAATTATAGGAGTACATATATGAATTTTGTTCTAAATGCACAGTGCTGAATAATTGTTGATGGATAGATGTACAACATTTTGATATTGGCTGTGAATCCACGCCATTCCAATCACAGGTGATAAGCCATTCCAATCACAGGTGATAATGAGCCCTGCAGTTGACTCATTATCTAAGTTCTTATCATACTTTCTCTGAGGACTTTTTGAAGCCAACAGGAGATAAAGTCATGAGGTCTCAATGTTAGTAGTTCATTAGACATTTTTGGGATTACAGAGGACATGTTCATGTCAGAGAGGCGTGGTCCTTTGGGAGGATGAGGGGGTAGTAGATTAGGAGCTCGATCTGGTGGCAGGAAGAGTTAGCTCTGGACAGTAAGAGTTATGGAGGTGCTAGAGAACCCAAAATATGTCACTATTGGAAGGAAGAAGGTTACATAGAGATCACTTGTTGTAAGCTATGGCAAACCTACTTTGCCAACTCTGTCCACACATAAGGTGTCTTTTTAGAAGGAGCCAGCCACATCTCAGTTCAATGATGTGACTAAGAACAATGATGAGCTATGGAGATATTAAATGTTCCCCAAAATTCGGATTATTCAGATGATGTCATAGTTGACACGATAGTCTTGATATGGACAAGTAACTTGATTGAGGCAACATCCAAATCTAGGGCAGACTATGCTACCTGGGTACTTCTAATATGAAGCCGTACCCCTACCAGACACGTACCCAACACATACCCGTACCCAAACTTCATGAACGCTCCTTGGATATGTGCATACATTTGTTCGGACATTTACTCAATTATATGATATAAGTCTTAATTTAAAACACTTGTCATACACTTTTTGGACATATATCATACACTTCACGTCATTTCTTGAAACTCATTATACATGGCTTGGGTTTGTTTCAGCCCTCATACCCAAGTCCAAAAATATGATTTTAAAGGATGATTTGGGTGTCTAGTTCAAAAACGAGCAGTTTGCAATGTAAAAAAAAAAATCAACATAATAAAAGAAACTTATAAATGTGATAGGAATTTTAATTTTAATAGCACGTGAATTGAAAAACAATAATGATAACATGAAAATTATTAATTTTAATATAAATATGTAGTTGTGTCCTTATACCCTATATTTTACAATTTGTCGTGTCCTGTACCTGCAACCCCACCAGTACCTGTAACCGTTTCCGTGCAACTTAGAGTGCTGAATCAGAGTATCCACCTGTTGCCAATGTTACATGTGAAGTGTTTTGGATACAATACCTTTTGAATCAACTACGTTTTGTGTCTAATTATATGCAACTAAATTGCAAAGTGACCAGGATGCTATTACTGTTGACAAAAAATCATGCATTTCATGAAAAAGCACACTGAAATTGGTTGCCATCTTGTCCGTTAGAAGGTGATAGATCAAGAGTTCATCCAGATTAGACGTGTTTTCTATCAGTTAGAACTTTACTGATTAAGCTCTTGGAAGATCATGTAATCAGTTTTTTCTGATAAGCCCAACATTTATGGTGATTATAGTCAGTCTTGAAAAGGACCATTAAGGAATATATTATTGTACAAGGGGTTTTGTAGAAGTGCAACTAGTATGTAGTCAGCAGAAAGAGATGCACTTTGGCTTCTCCCATCCAATTATAGTCAAATGCATCCTGTTGGGAAACATGATAGTTAGAAAATCACATTATCATGTCCCTACGTTGTAACTTGTTTTTATTCTGTTAGTATTGCTATGTCCATGTTGTATTTGTGCTCTATGTATATGTCCATACCATTGACCTCAGTGAGATTGTTTCTAATGCTACATAATTTGTTACATTTTTATTTGTCAACCTCATCATCACACTAAAGTCATATGGATTGTAAACTCTCTTTTTTCCACCCTCTCTGTAAGATTGTAATGGCTAAAATATTTCTGCCAACTGTGTAATTTGTGAATAACTCGTGATCTCAAAGGCAGTTTTTTTTATAATTATATACTGCTCGAATTGTGAGAATCTGATTGTTCTGACTTATTTACTATATAAATTATTGCATGCTAAATAGCGTGGATGGACTTGACATTTCAAATCTTGCTTGTATTTCTGTACTTTCCCTGTACAGATAGTACATTGATTCAAGTACTAAGACTAGTCATCCATCTATTAGTAATATTATTTATCTCGTGCTCATTTGTTCTTTTAAGAGCTAATTAAATCTGACTTCTTGTAATTTTTCTGAAGCTTGAAGCGCTCGAGTGCTTTTCCTCTTCTTTGAGTGTTGGGAGCAATGACCGAGGTCTGTCGGACATTGAACCTCACATGATTTTTCACAGAATACTGAGACCTTTCTCTACTAGTGATTGCAATTGGTTGCTATCAGGCATAGCTGATGCTTTAGAGTTAAATGCTAAGTTGGGCATGTCAATGCAATTCATTTCAAAATTGCTAAAGGATCATCCAAGCTTCCCCCTCGATGATTTATCGTCCTGTGAAAAGTTAGCCTTTCATGAACATGATGATTATCAAGATGAAAAGCAAGTATATGAATGCACACATAAGCTGCACTCAGCAATCTCCATATTTGAGCAGAAGTACTTAGTCGAATCAGTTGACCTAGCCAACATGGTAATGTTATTGCAAGAATCCATTCTTATTTCGGTTCAGTTTATGAAATTTATTTGTAGTTTCTTTTTGTCGAGGTATTCAGTTTTATTTCAAATATCTTATATGGAACCAACATGTGTTGTTCTTGCAGATCCTAGTCTTTGTGAGTAATAAGGGACTGCTTTTTCATGGCTACCTGTTGTTGCATGGCAACAACCCTAAGGGGCATGACAGTAAGCATGATAGAAAACATAGTTCTATATTAGATTCTGCTCTATGGAGGTTTCTTTTAAAGGCATGCCGAGAGATATCAATTGTATTTTCTCGGTATATTGTATGTTGCAATTTAACTGATTCAATATTGAAGCTTGTTTATCAAAAGAATTTCACATCTGAAAATAGAAGCTATTCTCAGAGGGAGTTTTGCTTAAGGAGTGTAATATCGTCTATGAGGACCATTAGACGATTTCTGAAGCTTTGTGGTTTTCATGAAGGTCTTTGTTTGAGAATTTCTCCTGTCCTTGATCTTTTTGAATACTGTGTGCTTCTTGCTTTAAGATGGCTTAGTAGAAACGTCGAAGGACTGATTGTGATGGCCGAAACAATCTTAAATTTACCTATCAATCATCAGTCCTTATTTGAGGTTCGATCAGGTGAGCTCATGAACGCTCTAAGACAATCCTCAGATTGGATGGTTCATGATCTGTTGGATGTTGGAGCTTCAACAAAGGGGCAACTTCAACAAAGTGAGACCTCAATCCTCTCCATAGCGGATGATGAAATGTGGCCGCTAATAGGAGTTTGTTTGTGGATTCACCTATCAGGTTTTGCAAATCACCAGTTGAGCAAAGTTCCGGAAAAAGAGCTGATTGAAGGGAGCACTATAATGGATCTGATGAATGAGCTTCCAGTGCTTGTTGCTGAGTTATATGTAGATTCAATGTCTTATTTATCTTCTTCATTATCAAGACAGCTTGCATCCTTTATTAGACAAAAAATATCTAAAGGTTTACCTGTTACTTCGTTTGTTTGGCTGGAGGAACTGAGTAACAATAAATCAAGTTCCTTGCATAATTTTTCAGACAAAAAAGTTGGTTCCTTGGAACTGACTGGCGAGGAGGAAACGATGTCCCTGTTGCACAAATTGTGGGAAATTTCTGTCTGCCCTGCCAATGTTTGTGAGAATTTTGTGAGTCAAAGAATTGTTTGCTTCCCCTATAGAAACCAAAAGTTCTCTGGTTGTTGGAAAGATTTACAGAGAGGTGCACCTGCTGATGATGAAAACGATATTTCGCCAAGCTGTAAAGCGCAAGGCAGTATTAGCAACAATAGACCCGTCAGGGGACAGGATTCAACATCTAATAATAGTTCAACAACAGATGCCCTTTTGGAAACTGCAAGAAGAAGAAGTCCCCACAGTGATATCAGTTCATTCCACAACTCAATAGAAGTACTTAAGAGAAGTGGGGAACTACTAGAGGTATTTTCTTGAAGATGATGTACATTACTAAATGCTTGGAAATTAGTTGTGACGTTCTTGTAAGACACATAATATTTTGATTCATTCTTCTGTTTCTCTATGAAGTTATTGAATGGCTAGATCCTCTTTATGCAGGCAATTTGTTTCAATTCTATTGATGAGCATCAGGTTGCGGTTGCAAGTAATCGGAAGGTAAATATTCTTATAACAACGAAGCGTTCTTACTATTTCCACTTTGGGGAATAGATCTGTACATCAAAATGTTTTAATCCCTTGGCTGCTTAAACCCAATAGAGCTTGTTAATAATAATATTATCAGGAAGGAATAACACAATAAATCAAACTTGGTTATTGTTGCGTTTGGACATCTTTTGGCTCTAGACTAATTGTTTTAGTTTCTTTTTCAGTCACATAACAATAGAAGGTAAACCTAATAGATGTTGCATACTACCTGAGTAGGGGTGCATTCGGTCCGGATATGCCTCGGATATGATGCTTACCGTATCCATATCCGCTTACCCATCTTGGATACGGATGCAGATATACGTCGGTAAGGAAAATTCATAACCATATCCACTAAAATCGAATACGGTTACGGATATACATGTAGATATATAAGCAAACATGCATGCGGATACAAAACGGATATAAGAAAACTAGATATTATTGAGCAAAATATAGTTTATGTGATACAAAAGAGTTCGTTATATGTTCATTATAACTGAAAAGTTAAGATTAGACATCTTGATCATCAAAATTAACCATAAATTCATAATTTAAGAATCGAAACTATCGTAAGAGTATGACTAATATGTATTCGGATAGGCCTGTCCATTTAGCCCCCGGTCCTGGACCGGTGCCCGGCCCGGAATAGTTTTTTTTTATTTTTTTAAAATTTATATATATATTTATAAGTCTATACAAGTATAATATATGTATATGTATATGTATGTATATGAATATGTATATGTATATATATGTATATGTTTATATATGTATATGTATATATATTTTTATAAATACAATTTGTTTATGTAATTTCTATAAGTATATACAATTTGTTTATGTATAATATATGTATATGTGTGTATATATATATATATACATATACATATATAGAATGACATGAATAATTTGGGCTACTTAGTCTAGTTGTAAAATTTAGGAGTTTGGAGAGTAGGTTAGTGGTTCAAATCCTAGCCACAACATATATATTTAGAGTTCTTTAATTGGGCATTGGGCTCTTTGAATTATTCAATTATTTTTAATTTTTTTTTTTGTCTATGAATTCTACAAGTATATATATGATCCCCTTTGAATTATTCAATTATTTTTAATTTTTTTGTTTCTATGAATTCTACAAATATATATATATATTATATATATATATATATATATATATATATATATATATATTATATATATATATATGAGATTAATGGGTATCCTTGTCATAGGAGGGGATTTCCTCCTCGACGCCTCTAAAATCACATGATTGAGCGAGATTGTGGATGATCGCCTCAGTTAAACTTGATCTGCATATTCTAAAACCCCAACACACCAAGTTTGGGGTGAACCCGTCGTCGTTTGATCCTTCATCCCTCGTATCAATTTTAACGGTTTTGAATAAATAGAACTTTTCACATGGCTCGATGGAGGGTCAAACGACGACGGATTCACCCCAAACTTGGTGTGAGGGTTATAGAATATGTAGATCAAGTTCAACGGAGCGGATCATCCATAATGTCGCTCAATCATGTGTTTTAGAGGCGTCAATGAGGAAATCCCCTCCTATGGCAAGGATACCCATTAATCTATATATATATATATATATATATATATATAGAGGAGAACTTGTGTCAACTTACTGTGATAGTGAATATGTGTGTCCACCAAACTTTATATCACTCATTAACATATAAAAAGTCACTTCATATCATGCAAGGATCCCTAGGAAACATCACAGGGTTAAAAAGTTTGGTGATGTCCACTTAAGTGGACACAAGTTTTGCTCTATATATATATATATATATATATATTATTCTCTCTCTCTCATGTTATAACTTTAAGTACATATAATATTTTTATATATAATATATGTATATATATAATAAATAGCTATATATATAATATATAGCTATATATATATATCTCTTAGCATAGTAACGTATTTATAAATACGTAATATATGTTTATGTGATTCTCTCTCTCTCTCTCATGTTATAACTTATAAGTATATACAATATATATATATATATATATATATATATAATATATGTATATTATATATATATATATATATACATATATATATATATATACATATATATATATATATATACTCTTAGCATGGTATAGTCGTAGAGATACAGATACTAATATATAAGAATATAAATATATATAATATAGTTATAAGTATACTTATATGTCATATGTATACTTATATGTCATATGTCTATATTATAGAATTACAGTTATATAAGTATATTGTATAACTGCATAAGTATAATAATATATAAGCATCTAGTATATATAAAAGTATATCATATAAGTAAATTATATAATTGTACTTAAAATAAGCATAATGTAAGTATGTAATGAATACATACATAACTACATAATACATATTTATAAATATGTAATATACATTTATGTGATTCTCTCTCTCTCTCTCTCATGTTATAACTTATAAATATATATAATATATTTACATATAATATATGTATATATAATGCATAGTTACATAATAATTTGTAGTATATACTAATACATAATTATATAAATATAATAAGGTTAAACTATTTTTAGCAAATTTTTATCAAAAAAAAAGAGGAGAAAAAAAATGAAAAAACCGGCCCTGCCTGGGCCCGGTTTTCCGAACCGGCCCGGATGGACACCTCTATATTCGGATATTTCGAATACGGATACAAATATTTCACTACAAAATCATATTCGTAACCATATCCTATCGGTTATGGATTTGAGTAACCATATCCATTTTCTAACGGATACTGTTACGGATATTTTCTCAGATATGGATACGGTTTATTACCCCTATACCTGAGTGATATTTTGATATCATATTTGTTGCCTTAGTAGATGATTAACGCTCATTGTCAACTATTTCTGTTCTTCTTATCCAGAACTTGTTATGTGTCTTGACCATTTGACTATGTAAGTTGACTTCGACACTCCAGCTATGGGTAATAAAATACGTTGGGTGTCTGATTTTTATCATTAAGAGATGCATTTCTTTTGTAGAGTTTTCATGACATACCCTAACAAATATGTGGAGAAATAGAAAAGCCAAAGTTGTTATTCATCTAGCCCTAACCTCTCTTAAATAGATATTACAAGAATATTATAAAATAGGTATGAGATAAAATCATATCTAATCACATCTCATAATCTTATTATATCTCCTAAATCTAAATATCAATAGTGTCTAACACTCCCCCTCAAGCTGGAACATATATTACTATATGTGTCTAGCTTGTTACAAATGGGAACAAAATAGGTAGTTGCAAGAGCTTTGACAATGTCATCTTTGTCCAAATACCCAAAGACGTTAGCAATCAGAAAAGTATAGTCACGGCCTCACGGGCAGTAGAAACCCTATGCTGGTCAGCCAATAGAGAGAATAGTACCGTGATTACCCGTGATGAACAATGTTGTTTTTCCCTTTTGAGATTGAGTTTTTTCAAGGGTAGGGCTTTTTTACTGATTCAATAAAGATTTAAAGAATAAATGATGTAAAAATCAACGATTTTGTCGTAGTCGCCGAGGAGATCATGAATGACATGCAAAACCCCCCTCGACGGCCTCAAGATCTAGAAAGATGAGAGATTTTGCTAGGATCGAGTAGGCTCTGATACCATGTGGAAAAATAGAGAAGGTGAAGTTATTATTCATCTAATCGTAACCTTTCTTAAATAGAGATTAGAAGAATATAATTAAATAGGTATGAGATAAAATCGTAGGTAATCACATGTCACAATATCACATAAAATCGTAGGTAATCACATGTCACAATATCGCATAATATCTCCTAAATCTAAATATCAATAATATCTAACAAAATAAAAATAAATATTTAGCAATTTTTTCTTTAATGGAACAAGCTATCATGGAAATGGAAAGAGAAGTTACTTAGAGATTGGAACTCCCTAGGTATGACTTGAGAATCTATTGTTATGCTTACATGCACAGAAATTAACTGGAGGTTCATTTTGTACCATAGTGACACGGTATGTGGTGCATAGGGGGTCATGGTTTGAATTTGGGTATGCAATTCACTACTTAAAAAATTTAGATTCGAGGGTACACAAGTTTGATATGTGATACATGGAAATTTTTTGGGCGCACTTACCCTTTTTTCGAAGTGTTAGTAGAGAACTAGATAATAGAAAGCTAATTATGCATTTCAATATTTTTTTTTCAAATACTTTAATTTTTCATTTTGAAATTTTCTGAATATGTAAGACAAAACACATATAAGTTGTATACCAAACCCCTTAATAAATTATTTTTCCTTTCCAACTTTCTTCACCTAAGCATCAAATGCATCTTCATCCAACTCGGAATCCTAACAATTTCAAGTGAAAACTGATAAGTATGTTCCTTCATGCTTGTTCGTCTATTATGTATGCGGTGTGTGCCTTGCTTCACTTGAATGCGCACAGTGCATTGAGCCTCACTCATGAGCATGTAAAGGGACGTCGCGCACCACATACTTCATACTTGTTAGAGGAATGCCAATTTTGGGGAACCAATTCATATATCGGAGCGAATTTGTTCGCAAATGTACTGAGAATCGGTTTGTAGGAACTGTTTGAAGGTTTTTTTTTTTTTTTGGGGGGGGGGGGGGGGGGGGGGGGTAAAAAAAAACAAAAACTAAGCATAATGTCCCTCTTGCCAGAAAGCTCAAGTCAGCGAACCACTCTCAGCAGTTTCTATACGCATACTCACTAGCTTGAGGACATGCAATAAAAGCATGCAGATACATCACACTTCTAAATCTAGGATACATATAACACAGACATAAAAAGACAAGAGCGTGCACATCATGTGCATATAATTATGACCATTACAATTCAGGATTCATGTGACACATGTAAGATCGCTACAACAATATAAGAGTACATGTGCATACAATTATAAAGATGGAAATTCAGGAAGTACGAAACATGGGTAAGACAAATACAACAATATCAAAAAATTTATCCATCCATCTGTGAAGTTTGATCAATGACATAAAAAGACAAGATGCGTGCACCATCTGTGAAGTTTGATCAAAGACTAATACCCCAATGTGCATGACACAGAACTCCAGGGAATTGCATGACTATGTTTTGTACCATTCTTGTTGAATTAGAATTTAAGCTCTTGCTTCATACTTAGCCTCTTCTCATACTGAAACTTTTCTCACCTAAGCAAATTCGTAAGGACCATTGAGTTAGTTATTTAATCTCACAATCCATAGTGGCATCACTTTCGACCTAAGTGTACACAGTTCATTTCAGGAATGGAGAACATACCACGACGTACAAACCATTTGTAAAGAACTTAAAGAGATAAGTTAATGATTTATTTAATATTTTAATGTGTGTGAGGACAAAAGATGGGATATTAGACCCAGTTTGATTTCAGAACCCTACTGTCTGCTGCCTTTTTGGTGGACACCATCCATCTTAGAAACGATTCATGTTACCTTTTTTTTCAATATGAAAGATTTATCTTGTATTACGAGCAATCCTTATATTCTATATTCTTATCCATGCAGATCATTTTGATTGTATGCCAATTTGTAGTCTTGCTGCTTTTTATTTCTTTGGTGTAATCTCTTGTTGTGAATTCATTTAGGTCAGTGCTAATGTTGATTTTTTTTCTTGAAATATTGGGATATTTTTGTTTATATAAATTCACATACTTCAATATGGTCAATTTGTGTCTGTTAAGTCAGCACATTTACATATACCCATCCAGTTGATGCATATCTCTGGTGTGACTTATTTGTTTGTGCCTTAAATTATTACATTTACTCAGAACCATGCTTCCAATTCAATCGTCTCATGGAAAAGTGTTCTCATCTTTGCAGCAAAGTTCACAATCCTAGGACTTAGAAACAATGAATTGAAATGCCTCAACAACTTGACTGTTCGTCATTTTATATTCATGGCCTCTTATTTTATGTAATGAGAGTATCAAACTTGCAATATGGTTGTTGTTATCCTTCCAACAAGATGTAATATATTGTTAATACAAGACACATGAACTCATATTTGATGCTTCTAAAATAATTCTCATCTATTCTTTTTCAAAAATTATCTGTACTGGACTATAATGTTAATAGATCATATCAAAGCAGTTTCTATAAATATATAACATCATATCTTTTATGCTTGTCTTGTCTTTTATTAAAAAAATGAAAGCTTCACCATGTGGTAGGGTAGCCCAGCACGAGGCTCCCACCATTGTGAGCTCTGGGGAGGGTCGGATGTATGCAACCTTACCCCCGCATGCGAAGAGGCTTTTTCCAGGATTTGAACCCATGACCTCCAGGTCACAAGGCAATAACCTTACCGTTGCACCAAAACCATGTGGTGCTCTGTTATTTTTCCGTATTCTGGTATTTAGTTTTTGCTCAGTAGCAATGTAGCATGGGTATGTAGTGTGAGTATTGTCTGATCATGTTAAACATGTTTAAAGCACATCCATAATAAAGAAGAAAGCAACAAGCCTCGACACACTTGAGACATTAGGTGTTGCATCTTTCAGTTGAGCAAGTTTTATACTCAACCGGTCAAATTTGATAAACATGATCCATTTTTTGTTTTCATATTTTTCTTCTGCTCTTTCAATAATTTAATAACTGTGTAGCCCAAGTATTTATCAGGAGCAGCCATAGTTTTACTACATTTATAAGAGGTAAGTTAAGGCGGTTTATAATCTTTTGTAAATTTCCGTGCCCCTATGACATAACAACAAGGCTTAAATGCATATGTTTATATTGTGCTGAAGTCCAAACTTTTTTCAGGGGCTTCTCTTCTTCAACTGGAAAACTGAGAAGCAATTCAGAGAAAAAGCAGAATACCTCTGGTCAGAATCTGATTGGCCACAAGATGAGTGGGGTGGCTTTGAATGTAAGCCTGTTCCTACACATAGTTCTCAAGGCATTGGTCTTGTTAACAAAAGTGGGTCACACCTCGGGTTGGGTGGAGGAACTGTAGGCTTGGGCTCATTAGCAAGACCAGGCATGGACTTTACCGGTGGTGCAGCATTTGGGATACCAGGTTATGCTGGTATAGGAGCTGCAGGCTTAGGTTGGGATGATCAAGAAGATTTTGAGCTTGTTGACCCTCCAGCAACAGTTTCAAACATAAGCACAAAAGCCTTATCTCATCATCCATGTAGGCCTTTCTTTTTGGTTGGGTCAAGCAATACACATATTTATCTCTGGGAGGTATGGGTCCTGTTTAGTAAATTATTTCTGGATTATGTAGATCATTGCGTCTTTAATATAAAAATTATTACATACCATTTTGGCTTGATTTTTTGGCCCTTTTTTCTGCCGCATATGGAAACTTCGGATGAGTTGTTATATGTTTTACATCCCCTGTGGTCAGATATTTATTTGGTTATTCTTTACCTTGATGTTCTGGCCCTCCATTTTGGGGAACAGTTGTATGTATGACTTTTTTTGCAACTTCTGTGTACTAAGATTTTTATTCCGCGTGAAACTATTTTGTTCGCTTTCTAACTTTTCTCCTTTTAATGTGTCAGACTGTCAGCTTTATCTTCTCTTGATCCTATTTGAATGCCAGTGTAATGTTGCTTCGAAATAGTACTCTAAACTTAACCAACACTTGAACATGTTCCCCTAAAGTTTAGCTAATAAGGGACTCACAGCTAACTCTTCCCATTTCTTACCAAGACTAACCATCAGTTTAATACAATGAACCATTTACCTTTTTTGGTCATGGCTATGCGAGGAACTCTACACTGCTATTCAACTATCCTAATACATAAAAAATTGGGAATATTTTAGTTATTATATGTATTGAAAAAAATGTTTTAAAATCACCTGCGTAACTTTGGTACTGGCTCTTTTTCTCAAGAAACATGGATACTGGATCTGTAAGTTTTCAACAGTTTTCTTCATGTAGTTTTCATGCTTTTCTCTGGTGTTAAATTTTTGCAGTTTGGGAAGGACAAAGCTGCAGCAACCTATGGTGTTCTCCCTACAGCCCATGTCCCTCCACCTTATGCGCTTGCATCTGTTTCTGCCTTGCAATTTGACCATTGCGGACACAGATTTGCTTCAGCTGCATTAGATGGAACTGTATGCACATGGCAACTTGAGGTCGGAGGAAGGGGCAATGTGTGGCCTACAGAATCATCCTTCTGTTTTAGTAGTCATGCATAGTAAGTTGTATGCACAAATTTGCATAGTGGTATGATTTGATTCTTTATGTCTAATGCAATCATAATGGTTTCAGTGATGTTGCGTATGTGGCTGCAAGCGGATCAATTCTTGCTGCAGCTGGACACAGCTCCAATGGTGTTAGTGTTGTTGTATGGGACACACTGGCACCTTCCGTCACTTCTCAAGCTTCAATTGTGTGTCATGAAGGTATAATTACATATGCTTATATATATATATATAGAGAGAGAAACTTATGTCAACTTAAGTGGACCATCCACCAAAGTTTCTATCCATTGATGATACCTAGAGATTCGTGCATCATATGAAGAGATTTTTCATCAATGGATAGAAACTTTAGTGGATGGTCCACTTAAGTTGACATAAGTTTTTCTCATATATATATATATATATATATATATATATATATATATATATATATATATATATATATATATATATATATATATAGAGAGAGAGAGAGAGAGAGAGAGAGAGAGAGA
>NC_033798.1:88455216-88464308 GCF_001876935.1 Asparagus officinalis
CAAACATTTTGGTTCAAAAAGAAGAGTGACTGTCAAATACAATGCTAAAACAAGTAATTGCTTCTAGCTTGATTTTGTAACTTTAACAGCCTAACCAGACTTTCTCCATTTGGTTAGGCTTGCTGTTTGTTTGCGTTAGTGAATGCACCTGTATGGACTTCCAGCTAAAAGGGTGTATAGCACTGAGCTGTTCTCCTAAAAGAACTTAAAAAGAATTACATTCAAATGAAAACTTATCTTAATTTTAGAAAAGTAAAACTTTTATTCTCCTTGAGCACAGGTGGTGCACGCTCTCTATCCGTCTTTGATAATGATATTGGAAGCGGCTCTATTTCACCATTAATCGTCACAGGAGGGAAAAATGGTGATGTTGGGGTTCATGACTTTCGTTTCATTGCAACTGGGAAGACCAAGCGTAATAAAAATTCTAGTCAACAGGACTTAAAATCTGGTGCCACTCATGATAATGGGATGCTCTGGTATATACCAAGGGCTCATTTAGGTAAATGCTGTGTAACTTTTCACATGCCGTATTTTCTGAACTAGGTGATTGCCACTAATTCGATTTCTCTTTGCTGGGAATCAAAGGAAGTATTACCAAGGTAGCAACCATCCCAGATACAAGCCTGTTCTTAACTGGCAGCAAAGATGGCGATGTGAAGCTTTGGGATGCGAAAAGATGTCAATTAGTTTTCCGTTGGCAGAAGATGCATGATAGACACACTTTTCTTCAGCCAAACTCTAGAAGCATTGGTGGAGTTGTCAGGGTAAAAATTTAAAAATAAATAAATAAAAATAAAAAATCTTGGCAACACTATTACAAAACTGTGTTTCAACAATTAGCTCTTATTTGTTCTAATTTCGTCTCTGCTCAATAATGCACCTGTTGCAGGCTGCTGTCACCGATATCCAGGTGTTTTCTCATGGTTTTCTCACATGCGGTGGTGATGGTTCTGTGAAGCTTGTAAAGCTGAAATGACTACTAAAAATTTACGAGGAGTAAATTTCTGTAGGGGAGCTGCTTCAAAAATTTACGAGGAGTAAATTTCTGTAGGGGAGCTTCTTCTGATTTCATTTGGTTCAGTTTTGACGCCTCAGACTTAAATTGCAGAGATACTAGATTTATTGAGTGCCTATTTGCCACGAGTCTATAATAGTGCACCTCTGTGTGCTGAGGAGCTAGTTTTGACCGCATCATGTAAAGTAGTAAGCTACACCGAAGAAAGGGTATAAATAAGAGATGCAAATTTCTACTGTTATCATGTATATTTTGTAGTCCTTTTTCACTTGCATTCATAGCCCCAGGCCCAAATTTCTTGTAGATTTTCTCCGTCTATGTTATATGTATGCGTACATTATTCATTACATCATTCTTTACATGGAAATTGTATATACACTTTTTAAGCTTTCTGCTTCTCAATTTATATAAATGTATATATACAAATGATGACTTTGAAACATATCTATACCAAGGTACGATGACTAAGATATCCAGCCTTTTCTTTTTCTTGTCTTTTTTCTTTTTCTTTTTCTTTTTCTTTTCTTTTTCCTGTATTCTCAAGTTAGCAGGTTAGCCGAACAAAATTGGGCTCTTTTTTGTACTAGCTGCGAATCTTGTGATGCGTGGATGATGTTCAGCTGTGGTTCACAATGGGTAGAAATGCAAGTTTCCCTCTATTTGCTTCTGCGGAGCTTCATCATCTTGATCGAACCCTTTGATGTTTATGCCCAAATCATGATGTTAGTGAAATTTTAAAGTCATTATTTATGGAAAGATAACATAAATTTTGGTTAGTAATAATCATGTGTTTTAGGATAGTACTTTTGCTTAAGGTAGCTTTATGCTGATTAGTGAATAACCCACATGCAGATGAAATGTGTTGCCTCTTCATGAGTTTCCCACTTTTGATCCTGTTCTCCATCGTGCTTTTATTGATTAAGGTAAGCATACATGTTTCTTTGATATTTTTCTCATCATCTATCTAATATCGAACAATTTTTCACTGTAGACCTAAACCGATTTTTTATTATCAAAATCGACCGAATTTTTTTTTAATTACCAAAATCGACCCGTTTTATGCCACGTAGGCTTAAACCCATTTCCTAATTAGTCGGGGTTGCCAACCCCGACTATTTAGGAGTTGTTAAACACCAATTAGAAGCCTTAAACCTGATTTAATTGGGATTTAACAATTCCTAAACAGTCGGGGTTGGCAACCCCGACTAATTAGGAAATGAGATTAAGCCTACGTGGCATAAAACGGGTCGATTTTGATAATTAAAAAAAAATTGAGTCGGTTTTGGTAATAAAAACTCAGATCGGGTCTACAGTGAAAAATTGTTCATCTAATATCTAATCATTCTCCCTTTAAAAAAGTGAGTACTAGAAAAACTTTTATTTCCCAAAAATACCCTTCATCTTTTATGAAATTAACCAATTTACTCTATTATCATAACACACAATCTTATTAAATCACATTAATTAAAGGTTTATATTATAGTATAAATATTCTTTATATTATTAAATAAATTAAATCTAATATAATAATTAAATCAGTTATCATAATAGTATTAGATTATCAAGCGTGTGATGTTTTAATATATTGTAGGAATTATTATTTATGTAATAATGCAACTCCAATTAGATTATAATAGTACAAATTTATATTAAACATTAGATTTTTAATAGTATAAGATTATAATTAAACATTAATTTTTTTAGTGCTTATCAACTACAAATAACGTTTATATTTCATCTAGAGTGGTTTTAAATAAAAATTGAAATAATTAATTATGTAACTCTAATTAAATTAATAAATTAATCATTATCTAATCGGCTTGTTAACAATAGCTTGGTGTTTATGTGCGCATATGTAAAGACATAGATGAAACGTTTTATTCAAACTTCAATAGTTTATAGTGTCTGAGAGACACAAACCAAGATAGAAAATAGTTCATACTTCTGTAATTCTACCTTAAGTAGTCCCCACAAACTTAGATTTTCTAATGAATGAAAATTTGATGTCCTTCTAATGGAAACATTTCATTAAAAAAATTTAGTAGTTTGGAAAGCTTCTTTTTGTGTATTAACACCTTTGACAAGTGAGCTCCTTTTGATACCTTCAACAAATTATCACGAACACCTCCAACTTCTAGCTGTTTCATCACACTCTCTATATAGTCTCATTCCCAGGTCCCCCCTCTACCACTCTTCACATAATAAATACTAGGTTAAATCAAATGATTAAAGTATCCAAGTTCTACTTTTTCCCCCTCTGCTACTCTTCTTTGCTCTGCCAATGCAAGGAAATTAAAGGAAGACGGATAGTTTGAATAGTAAAAGATTTTGCTTCTGCCATTGAGGCAAGCTCGGTATTAGCGGTGAGGTGAATTTGATGAAGGTGGTTGCAGTGAGCTTAGCAATTTCGATAGTATGGCCCGGAGACGATGTCAGAGGATGTGGAGAAGCTAGGTTCGATGGGCAATTGTGGTTGATTCGATGAATATGATGGGTCTGACAAAGGAAGTAGTGGCAAATATTCGATCGAGGAAGGGGATGTGGATTTGGAGGTGGTGGTGAAGCTTTCGGTGGAGAAGGAGGGTGTTGGAGGAGCTCGTCATGAAGTTGGGACATGAGTTCTATCCATTCACATTTTTTAGTACTTCTGTGCATGGATAAATGCATTTATATTATCTAAATTGAAGTTTCGGTGTAGTGTGGTGTGTGTTGTCATAATTGGAGAAACTCATTTCTTATTCACTTCTCTTTGTTTCTTTTTCATCTTATATAGGAAAAAAATAAGATTAACATACTTTTTTTTTTCATATACAGTGGGATGACTATGCGCGCAACTTTATTTGGGGATTTGGCTACAAATGAAGGATCAATTTTTGAAGCTGAAATCAAAGATAAGTCAGTAATAGCATTATCAAATTTTAAATCTCTATATATAAAGGTACATAATTTATTATTGAAATTATTATTAAAGACAAATAAACATAAAATTCATTCAATAATTATCTCAATTTTGCAGGGGAGACAAGCATATCGTTACAAATTATATCAATAATATGTATCAACCATAAAATACAACTAGCTAAAAATTAAGGGAATGGTAAGTAGAACAAGCATACTTTCATATAACGCAATAATAAAATAGTATTATATTTTAATCTAATGTGCAGGTTTCATTTGGAAGAAGCCACAAAATCAAAAGGATCTCCATCAACGGTTTTTATAAATTCAAAAGAAATTCAAATTAGTGATATTATACTTACATCATAGAATTCGATACATGTACAATATTAGAAACCTATTCTTATTAACATATTTAAATCTAACTAAATTTTGTCAATATACAGACACGCTATTGCACATTTAAGGTAAAGATAACTACTATTTTGAATAGTCTCGAGCCATGGTTTAATGCTTGCAAAGACTACAACAAGAAGGTAGATAAAGATGTCAGTAAAGAGTGCACGAATGATAAATGCCGCTGAATCATTAATGACTCAGTACCAATGTTAAGTAATATATATATTTTTATGGCATGAACATATTAAAATACAATATTAACTATCTCTAGAAATCGACAATGAAAACTACAGGTACATAGTTAAGATTCTCGTGGAAAATAACACGTATATTGCAAGAGTAACACTGTTTGATGCAACAAAAACTTTTATTAGATGCACAACAAAAAAATTCATTATAGAAAAAAGAGATAATCCTTAACTCTATTCAAGTAATAATTTAGAAAATAAAAAAAAATCCATATATATTAAAATAACAGTTTTCTTATTGAAACAGAAAAATAATCAAAGTTCATATTTTTAGAAATTTGTGTTCAACGTCGAAAAACGTTCAAATTCCTGGTGAAGTTAGATAAAAAACAAAAGATGAACGAGGCGAAGAAAATATAATAGCATAAGAAATCCAACTCCCTTCTGATATTACAATCAACGTAGATGAAGAAGGTGTTACTCTAGAATTGCCCAGGAAAAAGATAAATGTGGAGAAACATTGATCTCGGTTCAATTAAAATATGAAATAAAATAATAAAGGATAATATTTTTTTGATCATTTTATATCATATCTTAATTTTTGAGTAGAATTAGAAATTTTTATAAGGGATTTTCATACAACATTATTAGTAGTTTTGTATGCTTATGTGATTGTTTTCATCACATAAAATTATACTATAGTTACCATTATTATTTAGTTTTCGTCTTTTTATTACTGCTTTTGGACAATTATAGGTGTATTTCCCTGTCTTTTCTGTAATTGGTATGTTTTGTTCTTCAAATTTTATTGTAAATTTCTATATGGGATTGCTCTAATCTTATTGCTTTTGGACATTTACTCTCTAACTGTAAAGTTCTACGATGCACAATTGTTTAAAATCTTTATGTTTCTTCGAGTTCATTCTAAATTTGTTTATATGTTTGCTCTAATTTTACTGCTTTGGGACAATTACTCTCTGGCTGCAATGTTCTGCAATGTGCACTTGATTAAAATCTTCATGTTTCTTTAAGTTTCATTATAAATTTCTTTATGGGTTTGCTCATATCCTTCTACTTTTTAATAATGCGTATTATTGTATAGGTTGATTTTTATTATCTCATGTAAGAAGAGGCATCTCGGAACCATTTCTTGCAATTTATTTTCATATGATTATTATGGTTTAGTAAAATTGTTTATTATAAAACACGAGTTTATAATGTTCCAATGTGTTGTGCAATTTTATTTTTAATGTAATAAGAAATGTGGTTTCTTTTTTTACTAGAACATTAGTTCATAATGATATTGCTATTCATGCTTGACTCCATATTATATCTTGGGATTAGTAGAGTTTGGAATATGACGTAAAGAATTAATTTAACTTCTTTTATTTTACCATTCTACTTGAAGATGTTATTATGTTAATTCATATTTTTTCTTAAGAAAACAATTAAGATGTCCCAGTTAAGCTTATAATATCCAAAAATGTTGTGCAATTCTATTTTCAATGCAATAAGAAATGTGATTTCTTTATTGCTATAACTATAATTCATAATGACAATTACAATATCCCAGTTTGGTACATTCATCCCAAGTAAGCTTAAAAATCAATTACATTGATTTTTAATAATATTTAAATAAAAATAACAGTAAATCTAATAATTTAATTTTACATATTTTAAGATGAATTTGGCTTACTTATAGTAACAAAATAAATATAAAAAATATTTTGATATTTTACCACGTGCATTGCACGTAAACAATATCTAATACTATTATAAAAGTGTGTTGGTATGTTAAAACATTTCTTCCAAAAATGCCCTCCAAAACACATACATGCACATGTAAATATAAAATATAAAATGAAAACATGCAAATATAATCACATCGCATACATACATGATCACATGCATACATTACATAAATAAATTATAACCCTTCAAATTCTTCTCATAATCCCCGATCTTATTAAATCAACTTAATTAGTTATTATTCAATATATCTATTTTTATACTAAAATAAAGATAGTCTTACAAATTAGTAAATTTTCATTCAAATTCTTCTCATAACCCCCGATCTTATTAAATCAACTTAATTATTTATTATTCAATATATCTATTTTTATACTAAAATAAAGATAGTCTTACAAATTAGTAAATTTTCATAGTTATATTGTATTGTTCATTATATTATAATTATATTATACGACACATTATATCATAATCAAAGAAATATGCACAATATAGTGTAAATTTGTATATTCTATAATTTGAGGGTTATGTGTGTGGTGTGGTATATGAACCAGGTTCATGTGTGTGGCAAGGTAGGCTCACCATTGAGTAGGTTGAAATTATATTATATTAAAATATAGATAATTTTACTAATTATATTATCATATTCATTATATCATAAGCAAAGAACTATGTTCAATAATGTAGTGTAATATTATATACTCAATAATTGGGGGGTTATGTGTGGGGCGTAGTATGAGTTGGGTGAAATTTTTTTATTATAAAAATATTTTTTTTTATTCAGTAAAACACTCATCTATATCCTCCTCACATTCCTAAACTCTTAATTAATGATCAATCAATTTTCTATTTAATCACTCACCCATAACTTCAATGTTCTTTAATTCTATTCATTAATCTCCATCACTTTGCAATCAATTCCCACTCTCTTTTATTGCGGACGTTACATGATTTTACCATCATCAATGCTCTCCCTCAATTTCTCATTTCATAACCTCCAATTAAAATCACTATGAATTAAATTAATTCAAATTCATGTCATAACCATCCTATTAATTATCCATGCATGTTAAATTCTAATTTTTATCCCCTCCACTAAACCTACATTAATCTCATTTGTCCATTCATAGCTCAAATAACTCCCTACTTTTTGTATAATCTATCATTTTCTAGATCACACATTCATTCTCTACATAACCAATCACTACCATTATTTATCTTATATTGTGATGAGATTGGCATGTTAAATTTTCAGTTTGAGATTTTGAAGTGAAAATTTCCCCCCTCTGTGTTTTCAGGTTGAGTGTATCAAGGTTTGTGAAAATCATAAAAATTTTAGTTAAATTCTCGCTTTTTCTTGCAACATAATCTATTGCATCTCTTTTGTAGATCACTTGGGCTTTGCTTGATAAATACAGGCTTGAGAGAATTTTTGATACTCCAACTAGATGTTCTCTTATAAATCAATATGGAGTTTTTATCCTGTTCAATGTTTTTGATAATTTCTTTTTCTCTTTCATTAGAGTTTCTCTTACTTTGATTGGGTTTTATTATAATCTATGTCCTCATTTGTCAATTCCTGCAGGTTGGATTTATTAGAATGGGAGTTGGGGTAACATACTATTATCTAAGACCTGTTCTTGAATTCATGACAATTAACTACTCTTTGCAGGTTTGTTTTCAGTGAGCTTTGTAGAGTAAGTGAGCTTTGTGCAGTGTACATTACTATGAGTCTATGACCAATTTAGTGAAAGAGAAACATTGATGAAATAGGGATCCATGTAGTTTGTAGCTTTTGTCCTTCAATTAGTTTCATTTAGGCATAGCCGTCCTTCAACTTTTAGGGTATAAAATTATAAATATTAGCTCCTGGGATCAATTGTTCTGTTGCGGTCCGGGACGAGGTGACCGCGAACGAAGATTAGGAACGGATTATTCAGCAAGAAATATATCAGTGAGTTAAATCTCGATATCAGCTATCCTTAAGCTTTCGTTTAAGAACAGTTTGTGTATTTAATGTCTAATTTTATAGGTGCGGATATTAATATACAAAGCAGAGACGAAGTGGCCGTCAAGCTGGTGTGTGAAAGTTTAGAACTTGATTTTTGAGAAAATGACTACTTTGAATTGAAATTATTAGTTTATATATTGGAATTAAATTTATATGCATTGTCTATGAGAACATAAGACGCTGCATTTGACTGCAGAATTCATTCCAGAACGTAGGACTGTTTGCGCCAAAAGTTGATCTCGTTGTGGAATTCATTATATCTTCAATCGATTACAATAAATTCAAAAGAAATAGTCTTTTTATAAGACTTCTCTTACACAACAAAAGGAAAATTATAACTTTTTAGAAACAAACGCAGGATCGTTGTTTGGATCATTGCTTGCGTGGGATCTTTGCCTGTGCCGGGGGTGCGTTAGCCCGTGGACCACCGATTCACAGATTCTGATTGAATCGTGAAGGTTTTGGGAATTCTTCTTTCGTTTATCGAAGTAAGAATCCTTAAGCGAATATCTTATCGATGTAAGATGTTCACTCTTCTAAAGATCAAGTCAGAGCTTAGATCTCTAGGAATCGCCAAAAGCTTCTTGAGGATGTTTGTGAAAAGACTCTCTCTCTTGCTCTAATTCACCAAAAAAAACTCCAGGCTCTCTGCTCCAATCTGCTCTCCCTCCTTTATTTCGTGTCTAGGGAGGTATTTATAGGGGTAGCAATGCATAACAGTTGAAATGGAAGCAAAATAACCGATCAGACGAACCATCTTTGGCCGCTTCAGTCTACACTGCCGCGGCTATTGGCGCGGCAGTGTGGACTGTCGCGGCTATTGGCGCGA
>NC_033798.1:88464474-88487053 GCF_001876935.1 Asparagus officinalis
TCTGATATGCCGCCACGTGGGCTTCAAATAATCATCGTATAACTGCCTTGTAACCACCATAGCACCCCCTATAATAGCCGCTGCACCCTAGGCTGCCGCGTCTTAGCCGCGGCACTATATGCTGCCGCGCCTTAGCCGCGGCACCATATGCTGCCGCGTCATGACCGCGGCACCATGAGCTACCGCGCCTTAGCCGCGGCACCAAGTGTTGTCTGTTGGTATGTACATGTTGTCTCACTTCCTTTGAATAATTCCCTCTGATTAAGAGAATGGCGTTTATCGTCTTCTCTTTGCCTTGAGTGGTATATGGATGTCTGTAAGCATTTTTTGATGCCTACAGATACCCCCTCCAAAGTATCTCAGACTCATCATTTTTGGAGAGGAGTCTGGGACACTTTGGATATGATAAGTTTTCCTTGCAATTTCTTCAGTACTTTGTTGAGAAAGTTGCGTAACATAGTTTGTGGATGGCTTCAATTCTTGAATTCTTCATTTTTTAGCCTATTCAGTGCTTTGTAGAATAGCTAAAATTTCTCCGGTGCTGCGTTTATCGCATGGCCGTTGTCGAAGTCTTGAATTTGAACTGCCGTCAAAGAATAGAGAAATAGTTTATACTCATATACTCTATTGGAGTGTTCGGGAAATAGTTTAACCTCATATACCCGTTGGGAGGTTCAAGGAGATGCAGTTTATACTCATATACTCATCGGAGTGGTCGAGAAATAGTTTTGTTGGTAGAGATGAACCCAATGATGGAGAGGAAGAATTTTATATTCTATCTCCTGGAGTTTATACTCGTGTACCTATTAGAGTATTTTGGTCTCTTTTTTGTTGGTAGAGATGAACCCAAAATCGGAGAGGAAGAATTTTATATTCTATCTCCTGGTCTCTTTTTTATTGGTAGAGATAAACCTAAAAAATCGGAGAGGAAGAATTTCATATTCTATCTCCTGGTCTCTTTTTTGTTGGTAGAGATAAACCCAAAATCTGAGAATAAGAATTTTATATTCTATCTCCTAATGCAAACGAAACTCAAAGTGGGATCTCCACTTAAAGAATCTGGACGGGTTTGAATAATCCTAACTGTCATAATGTTTGATTATTCAATTGAAAGTGGACCTCTCGTTCGTGGAATGAATCGAAAAGAGATTTTGGTTATGGTCCTAACTGTAGTAAGGTTTGACCAAGTGGGAATTTTGAGACGATCCTGACTTTTTAAAGGTTTAATCACTCAATTTGTGGACCTCTCGTTCATGGAAGGAATCGAGAGGGGATTTTGGTTTTGGTCCTAACTGTTTAAAGGTTTGACCAAGTATGGAGTTTGAGACGATCCTAACTGTTTAAAGGTTTGATCGCTCAATTTGTGGACCTCTCGTTCATGGAAGGAATCGAGAGGGGATTTTGGCTTTGGTCCTAACTGTTTAAAGGTTTGACCAAGATGGGAATTTGAGACGATCCTAACTGTTTAAAGGTTTGATCGTTCAATTTGTGGACCTCTCGTTCATGGAACGAATCGAGAGGGGATTTTGGCTTTGGTCCTAACTGTTTAAAGGTTTGACCAAGATGGGAATTTGAGACGATCCTAACTGTTTAAAGGTTTGATCGTTCAATTTGTGGACCTCTCGTTCATGGAACGAATCGAGAGGGGATTTTGGCTTTGGTCCTAACTGTTTAAAGGTTTGACCAAGATGGGAATTTGAGACGATCCTAACTGTTTAAAGGTTTGATCGTTCAATTTGTGGACCTCTCGTTCATGGAACGAATCGAGAGGGGATTTTGGCTTTGGTCCTAACTGTTTAAAGGTTTGACCAAGATGGGAATTTGAGACGATCCTAACTGTTTAAAGGTTTGATCGTTCAATTTGTGGACCTCTCGTTCATGGAACGAATCGAGAGGGGATTTTGGCTTTGGTCCTAACTGTTTAAAGGTTTGACCAAGATGGGGTTTTGAGACGATCCTAACTGTTTAAAGGTTTGATCGTTCAATTTGTGGACCTCTCGTTCATGGAACGAATCGAGAGGGGATTTTGGCTTTGGTCCTAACTGTTTAAAGGTTTGACCAAAGGAGGGTTTGAGAGGGAAGATTGATCCAACGAAGTGATCGAACCTCATCTCAGCAAAAGAGTATTCGAAAATCACCGTGGGGATGTAGTGTTTAACACTTTGTTTGTAATGATCGGGTTATTCCTAAGAAAATTACATATAGTATTCTTTCGGGAACTTCCGTTACATGAACCATCCACCCCCAGCTTTTCTTGCGAAACTGGGTTTATCATTATATTTAGCTGTATGATCAGGTTATCCTTAAAAGTACCATGCATGGCATTCTCTAGGAACTTCCCATGAAAGAGAGGAAATAGTTTAGACTCATATACCTGTTAGAGTATCGAGGAGCAGTTTATACTCGTATACTCTTCGGAAGTTTAGACTCATATACCTGTTAGAGTATCGAGGAGCAGTTTATACTCGTATACTCTTCGGAGTGAGATGGAGAAGCAGTTTATACTCGTATCTCGTATACTCTTCGGAGTGAGATGGAGAAGCAGTTTATACTCGTATACTTATCGGAGTCAGGGAAAACAATTTATACTCGTGTACCCAATGGAGTATGTGGTCGTCTTTATTTGGCTTGTTTCGCCATTATGACGCCGGAGTCAATTAATGCTTGGAACTTATTTTTGAGTCCAAAGCAAATATTGGTGGGATGAAGAATCCTTCTGTGGTATGCACAGTAGTTTGGATCCGTAATTCTCTTAGCTCCCTCCTGATCTTTAATAGGTGGTAGCTCGATTTTGTCATTAGCGAGGAGGTATTCCAAGATGGCTGGAGCTTCATCATCTTCGAAAGAATATTCCTTTTGAAACCTCGGATCGAGAGTCGCATTCTCAACGATTGCAGATGTCATTGGTTGGCCTCTCTCAGCTTTCTTTCTTTTAAGAAAGTGCTCAGCTTGTTCACCCCGAGATTTTAACTCCTTCCAAGTTGTGGATGACACGACCCCCAGAGCTTCCAGGACATCGATGGAGAGGTTATTGTGGCATGTTTGCAGGATGAACTCCTCTGTAATAGGATCTCTGCAATTCATTGCTTTGCCACGGAAGCGCTTGACAAAATTATCGACTGACTCTCCATCTTTTTGCTTCTCATCTAAAAGGGTTCCGATTGACACTTCGGTATTATCATCGAAGAAGTTGTTGAGGAATAAACTTTCCATGTCATCCCAGCAATTGATGCTCCCTGGCTTGAGACGTCGGTACCAATCGAAGGCGGGCCCACGAAGGGTGCCAACGAATGACCGGACCATTAAAGCCTCGTTTCCAGAGATCATGCCCAAATGAGACTTGAAATAAATCAAGTGCTGAATAGACGAGCTCTTCCCCTCAAACGGTGTGAAGTTAATCAGATTGAACATTGCCGGATACGGTATTGAATCCCATTCTCTTGGATAGGGACATGGAATACCCGTCTTCTTCACTTCTTGAGCCGTCATCAAAACGTTGATTTTGTTTTCAAGCTCTTTCATTTTCCCTTTATCGTCTATGTCTTTATTCGAAAGACGTTGAGGAGAATGAGTTAGACTACCCCCTGTGAGAGGTGCTATTGAACCATTCCTAATCTCGTTATTGGGAGAATCCGTTAGACCACCCCCAGCGTTATTGCTATTGGGAGGTGTATCAGCCATAATGACTTCATCCACTTCTGGATCACTGTCATCCATAATATTCTGAGTGTAGCGGCTGGATTCAGGAGGTTGAGGCCGTTGAGTTAGCACTTCTCTCATTTGTTGGATAGCTAATTCTATCTCTGTCTTTATCTCAGCTCTAATTTCTTCACGTTGCTTCGCTAGAGCTTCTTGAAGCATTTGAGCAAATTGATCAGAGGTGATCGTGAGTACTTCTCTGGTTTGTCCCGTGCTAGACATTGTATCATCAGAAGCGATTGCAGAACAAGTGTCCGAGGATTCATCCTCCGAGGACATTCCTTCTTGCATTCTTTTATAATCTTTGCGTCTGATGGCTCCTAATTGGAGTCGAGACATCCTTTGAGCAATTCTTGGATTGACTTTTCCTCTCGGGTAGAAGTCGGGATTTGAATCACTTGAATGCCGCTTAGACTTTCTTTTATTAGCCACGTTGATGGTGACTTCAGGGAATTCATCATCTTGGGCAGCTGATTTTCTCTTGCGGAAATGTCTCGGCTTAGGCTTTGACATTTCGGTGAAAAGACTGTGGAATACCGAGACTCTTCGTGGGATGGCTTCTCGTTTGAAACAGTCACATTCTGATAGCATTGCTCTAATGAGTCGCGCACAGGAACAATGAGAGCTCATTTCCTAGACAGTTCTCTTTCGAGTTTTGTTCATACCCCCAGCTTAATAGTATGATTTATCGGTATGATTGCCAGAAAATCTTATCGTCTGTTGGTATGACCCCCGAGGTATAACAATGTCTTTTGACAAACATGTCTTCTTCTGAGGATGTAAAACCTTGTTGGCATTCTCAGGATAACTTGTTATTGTCTTTGAATGATCCAAGGTTATGTCGGGAGTCACACGTTTAGAACCACCCCCTTGTGGGCATGGAATCTTAACGGGCTCCGAATGCTGATTTTGCACAACTCTAGACTTTGGAGTCCAAACTTTGCAGAGTTTTGGTTGTTCTTTGGCCACCGTTTCCCTGTTTCTTTCTCGTCTTTGTTGTAAGAAAGTACGGGCATGAGCAGCGTTTGTATGACGCTTTTGTATGCGTTCTTTGAGGGTCGAACGAGCCCTCTTGACAAAAGTCCATTCATCTGTCGTGAGTTGTGCAGAGATATGAGTAATTGGTTGTTGATACAACTGAACCACTCGATGCCTCCTCGACTCTAGGTCCGCGTGATAACGAACCCCGTCGGTTTATTCTAAGGCCTTAGCTATTTAACGAGCGTGGCGCTGACGTTGTCTTTGACGAGCCCTCTTCGTCAGTGCCGGTGGGCTTTGATTCGATGACTCTTTAACTAGATAAGAGTCATTGTGAGCAGAGGTGTTGCGAGTAAAATCTTTAGCAACAATCGGGCGAGAGTCTTCGTTTTGTGCCTTCTTTGGCATGTAGGTCTTCCTCGATTGTGAGATCCTCTTGTACTTGCGAGACAATGAAGATCTTGAAGAGGATAATGAGAGATATTCCTCAAATTTGGTTTGGTCGAATTCGTATTCGACCATGGATTCAACTGGAATCTTGATCGGCTGCGACACGACGGTCTCGGCAGCGAGACCGTTGGCTCCCACTGTGGTCGCCAGTTTGTTTGCGTCAAAAGTTGGTCTCGTTGTGGAATTCATTATATCTTCGATCGATTATAATAAATTCAAAAGAAATAGTCTTTTTATAAGACTTCTCTTACACAACAAAAGGAAAATTACAACTTTTTAGAAACAAACGCAGGATCGTTGTTTGGATCACTGTTTGCGTGGGATATTTGCCTGTGCTGGGGGTGCGTTAGCCCGTGGACCACCGATTCATAGATTCTGATTGAATCATGAAGGTTTTGGGAATTCTTCCTTCGTTTATCGAAGTAAGAATCTTTAAGCGAATATCTTATCGATGTAAGATGTTCACTCTTCTAAAGATCAAGTCAGAGCTTAGATCTCTAGGAATCGCCAAAAGCTTCTTGAGGATGTTTGTGAAAAGACTCTCTCTCTTGCTCTAATTCATCAAAAAAAAACTCCAGGCTCTCTGCTCCAATCTGCTCTCCCTCCTTTATTTCGTGTCTAGGGAGGTATTTATAGGGGTAGCAATGCATAATAGTTGAAATGGAAGCAAAATAACCGATCAGACGAACCATCTTTGGCCGCTGCAGTCTACACTGCCGCGGTTATTGGCGCGGCAGTGTGGGCAAATACTAGACAAACAACATTAGTGGTAAATTGTTTGTTAAACATCATCAAAACAAGAAGGCCAACACGGCCAAGGAGGTAGTTACCAGCACGTTCTATCGTGCTTGAAACCGTTCTCCCACGACCTTTAACCACCTTTTTCGTGGTTTAACTGCTTGTCCACGTCAGCACACGTTCTATCTCTGATATTCCGCCACGTGGGCTTCAAATAATCATCGTACAACTGTCTTGTAACCGCCACAGCACTCTCCTATAATAGCCGCGGCACTATAGGTTGTCGCGCCATAGCCGCGAGCACCATGGGCTGCCGCGCCTTAGCCGCGGCACCATGTCCTGTCGCGCCTCAATCGCGCCGCTGTGTGCTGCCTGTTGGTGTGTACATTGTTCTTCCATGTTGTTTCGCTTCCTTTGAATCATCTCCTTCTGATTAAGAGAGCGGCGTTTATCGCCTTTTCTTTGCCTTGAGTGGTATTTGGATGTCTATAAGCATTTTTTGACGCCTACAAGGACATGCGTTTGACTCATTCAAACACGAGTTGAACAGTTCCAAAAACCGTTTTCTCCCCACAATTTGAGGGATTTTCGCCCCACTTAGGAGCGGATTAAGGGGGCGGCTACACCTCATTCAGCCCTACTCGGGAGCGAATTAAGGAGGTGGTTACACCCCTTAATCCCCTATAAATAACTAAAAAATAAGTTTAGTTGGGGATCTTTGGATCTTTGGAGTATTTTTAGATCTAGAGATCAGCAAAGGGCTTCTTCAATCATCCGATCTGGAAGCGTTCTTCAACAACCGAGATCAAGGAGCTTTCATCCTTGGCTTATTAACCGATTTTCGGTTCAAATCAACTCTTTTTCAAGAGTTTAAACTCACTCTGAGTTATCAACTCGTTCAGAGTTTCAAACTTGCCACGTAAGTCCTCCACAGCGTCAAATCGTGAGGAGAAGATACTGTTCCAGTGAAGTGAAACGTCGAATCGTCAACGGAGGGTGATAAACGACTTTATGGATCATTGTGGTTGTTGTTACTCAAATGGCCGGAAAGGTGAAATTCTCAAAATCATGATCAATATTCATGAATTGATGAATACCCGAGCTTATGATCCCATTGATACTTTATTGAGGTAAAACATTGCACATTATTGTTAAAAAATGACAGAAGGTACGAATTATATTTAAATTATTATTCTATCATATAATTTATTTGGATTATTTACAAAATCTTGATGATTTATTCTATTGTTTCGATAAAATTTTGAAGTTGTTACTAGGTTTAAGAATTATGCAAAGAAATGAGTCGTTTTAAGTTCTTGAAGATGAAATTTTTATCTTCACTGCTAATGGAAGGTATATGTGCGTTTAATCTGAGTTATTTCTACAATCTTGGTTATTTATTCTTTTTTATTTTACAATTACAGAATATTATTATATTAGGGATTAGATTAAGTTTACAGAAAAGTAAGTTGTATCATTAAAAATATATTAGTTTGTAAACTTGTTAGTTTGTCATTAATTTTTATAAATTGTAATTCATTCAGAATTTGTAAGAATTCTACTTAGTTTCTAATTTGATAATGTTTTTCATCCCTTGAGGATTCCAGCATATGCCAACATGATGTTTATAGTTAGCCAGGTTGCAAGATTATTATTCCACACCTGAAAAATTAAGCAAAAAGTACAATATATGTACCAATGTAAATGATGTTAAACTGCACCGACTTGATTGGTTATGATATTCTTAAAAAGTACAATATATGTACCAATGTAAATGATGTTAAACTGCACCGACTTGATTGGTTATGATATTCTTATTCTGTCCTTCGTTAGGTAGACTAGATAATGTTGAATACATGTGTTACCTAGGTATTTCTATCTGAAGCTGAAGCCATACCCGACATATACCCATATCAAAACTCCTTGTGCACTCCTTGCATATATGCATACATTACGCGGTCATGCACTCAATGAAACAATACAAGGCTTGAAAGGTTGCACTACATTTCTTTTTGAATTTTATTAAATAGTTGGCTACATGGTATCCCATGAGGCCACATAGTTGATTTGCATGTAACTTTTGCCTCTTATACCTGAACTTTTGCCTCTTAAAATTACCTTTCTTACCGTCCATTGCATGAAGTGTGTAAATATGCATTAGACCGAGAAGTTATCCACAGTCCTATATGCTCATTTACAAGACTTTAGTGTTGAAAAGCTAGATACATACTACTGTCATCTCTTTTTGAATGAGCATGAATCAAAACTATTTATGGGCATATCTCCGGTTGGTCAAAAAGAGATGATTGTTGCATTTCTCAACAAATAGGGTTGAAGACCAATAGAATATGAGTTCACATGGTATTTTGTGATTCTCACTTCTAACATACTTGTTAAATCCACTTACTTTTGGTGAAAGACGAGTCTTGCTTAAGCTAGGGAACTATTTTTAGGGATGTTATTTTTTGTGTTGTGGAACATTATGATGATAGAACATATTATTGTAATATATAGTAAGTATTTATATGCCTCCACATTTATTTGTGATTCCACGTTTAGCGTATAGTTTCATATGAATATTTACCTTTCATGATGTGAATATTGTATAATACTAATTTTTACATTGAACTTGTGATTGCAGGAACTCTATAAATCATCATATATATGGTAACTGGTTAAATTTTGTATGCAAGCAACCTACAATATATACACATTGTATTGGATGACTACTGTTGTGGGTTATTAAGGTATTCGGCTGTCATGTCACAAGTTTACATTGGTGATTTTTTTACTTTTAGGCTATGATGATTGTTAAATTTTTTGAGATTAGAAACCTGCAAAATCTATTGACCAAGTTCTGAGCCCTCAGCCATAATTTGCATATACATGTGGCTGGTTTATTTTATGTGATGTCAGCAAATGTTTTCAAATGATTTTTTAGTCATAAAGTTCATTCAAATTTGAACAAGCATAAATTATCGAAGTAGTACACGATAATAGCAAAGTAGTTCATGTCCACGCTTTTATTTTTTTAGCGATTTTAAATAGATTTCTAGACCACGATGCTCTCAAATATATTCCTTACTCAGATTGGCAACAACTTCATTGTAACTAACTTCATGTGCGTGTGCTAGAAGTTGATTTTTATTGTAAAAATTGTTGGGTATATCTTTGCAGTAAGGACACTTCTAATTTTCGTTTTGCTCCATAACTTTTATAGCATTAGCTCTTAGCAAAATTTCTGCTAATTCCATGATATTCCACATTTCATCTTGCTCTCGATCTGCATCCGTATAGGCAATTCATTCTTTAAAGGTTTGTTTATGTTCAGTAATCCTTCCACGCTAATAAAAAGCATAGTAAATTGACATTAAAATAAATAGATCTATTGTTTATCATAAAAATTTTAAATATTTTTACCTTTGATAATGGTGCAGATGAAGATTCACCAATATCTTTACTTTTCTTACTAATATTTTTTTTGGTTAGAATTTAATATGCAAACATTGCGTTTTATAGATGTTTATGGACTGGTACGTTTACTTGGTGGTTGGATGTTGAATCTGTTAATATTTATTTGGATCAATAAATTTTCTACTGGTATTGCCCATGGTTTTGAAGCGCTCATGGTTTTAAAAACTAACTGGTTTTGTTTCTTATAGTTGACTCAACTACTCAGTCTCTGTTACGTACATGTTTGATATTTTCAGGTTTGATGTGATTTTCCATGTCATATACATATTTATAACTAATCAGGTTGTTTATAGATTTTTTACAGATTTCATAAGAATTTTTGCTAATTCAGGTACGTATTTCATAAAATTATGAATAATCAGGTTATTACAGGTTTTTTTTGTTTTTTTATGTCAAACAGGTTTCGTGTGATTTTTTCATGTCAAATCAAGTACATAATTCATAACAATTAATCATGTTATTACAGGTTTCTTATGATTTTTATGTCAAACATATATTTATAGTGAATTTGGTATTTACTATTTTTTATGTTACATTCGCACTTTTATTTTGCTAAGATTACCTCTCATAATGATCATAAATAAATTTGTTTTTAGTGGGGGTAAACTTATCACGGTGATCGTATACACTTTTCCCTACTCAATACCAACCAAACACAAGAAAAGTGAGAAATGTCTAACCAATAAAAGTTTTTTCTTTTTTTTAAACCAAGCAAACACATGAAAATGGTATACATTAGTTTCCCACCATGTTTTATGTGTGGACCAAACCTAAACAATCTATTTCTTGGAAAAGTTTGGAAAACCCAAACCTTGAGTTTCTTTACATGGAATTGTATTTCCCAATATATGGGAAACGAACCAAACAGACCCAAGGATAATCTAACTAGGGGTTTTTCAGACATGAGTCTCTTGCATCTTTAATACTATGCAGTTAGTCTCTCAAATCAGTAAGGCTAGGGTTTTCTCATGGAAACCATGAGGTCATTTTATAGAATTCACTTTTTATTTTTTATTTATATGTAAATCATATTTAAAGCATGTTTTTATTTTTATTAACCATCTCCCGGTCAAAACATCCATTGAAAATCTAAAAATACCCATAAAAACTCACATGCAAGACACATGACTCACTTTGTCAATGTTTAGGTATAGTTAGGATACAAACAGTGTACTTTAAACATGTATTTTTTAAATATTATTTTTTGTTTTTTTAGTGAAGATCAGACTAGGAGGTGGTTGATTTGAACAAAATTTATGTATAAATTAAAAATAAAAGGTGATTTCTGTAAAAAGACCCCACTTTTAAGGTGGTTTCCAAAAAATAAAACCCTTAAAACTACTATTAAGTCCTACAATTCTTAATAGTCTTAGATTAATTTGAAGTAAAATATAGGCTAAATATCACTTAAAAATACTATAAACTTTGCATGTTCTATAACTTAATTACCATAAGTTGTTTTTACTATTAAAAAAGTATCATAAGTTTTTCGCCGTTAGTCAAGATGGTACCTTCTGTAAGTCACACCTAGAAATATTCCAAAGGATAATCCCATGTGGTTCTCACATGACACATTTAAGTTACACTTAATCTCATTTATTTGTCTATTTGCTATTCCTACGGACCCCTCCTCTCTTTAAAAATTCTCCGATTAAAATTTCAATTCTATAACCACCAAATTCACAATCCCTCATTCTAATTTCATTGCAAGAACCATAAAATCGAGCCCCAAGAATTTAAGTACTACTTCAACCTATGGTTTGGGTAAATAGAAGGAGACTACGATTTGTTGTTACTAGGCGATTTTTAGCATGGAGATGACTTGGACAATGAAGAACTATGGGAAATATTTTCCATTGTCCAAACTATCACACGGTAGGAAAGCGCAAAAATTTTAGTGGCAAGATAAGCCGTTTTCCCCCGAGCTCAAGTGGTGATTAAAAAGTTGTTATGTGAATAGGATGTATCTAATGAATGGATGATCAATGTTGGTAGAGAGAGATGGATAGATTTAGAAGAGAAATTGAGAGATAAGAAGATGAAATTGAAGGAGGGAGGTGGAGAAAGAGGGAATAAATTCCTTGATAATGAAAGAAACATTAAGAATAGGGGAAGAGTAATTTAGAAAATAGAGGCTCATTTGAGGGAGAAGGTAGAAGATCTCAAGGGGCAAAAATCATGGCAGTTCCATGAACTTGAAGCTTGTGTTGGTTGCTCTTATTGTAATTTATTTTATTTTATTTTTGCTCAAGTGTTGAGGGGAACGGAGTTAGATTATATATGTGATTTGTGCCTTTAAAGTATGCTGTATTTATAGTTTCCTTTTTAATGCGAGCAATTTAAGAAGAAATGAGTTATGATTGGGATTAAATGAGCTGTCAAGCTGGTGTGTGAAAGTTTAGAACTTGATTTTTGAGAAAATGACTACTTTGAATTGAAATTATTAGTTTATATATTGGAGTTAAATTTATATGCATTGTCTATGAGAACATAAGTATACGCTGAAAATATTGAGCATATACTTTTTGATTTCACATAAGCGTTTGCATCATTGTTGATATAGATTAAGAGTACTTCTTCTACGGTTTGGTAGAGACGTAGTAGAGCTGAACTTATATTGATGATGGTAATTTGCTAATGTAAACAATTTTCCTTCTTATTGTATACTTCTCATTCCACAATTTATATACACGTCATACTTAAGAATTATAAAACTTGAGAATAATTTATATGTGTGTCATTCTCATGACTTATTTTTTAGGGAAGGACTTAATAATTATCATTATTTAAGAAGAATTTTTATGTCCAGGATTAAAAGTATCTTCTTTATAATAATTCTCTCTTTTTTTTGTAAAAAGTATCTTATATTTATCTCATTTATATGTTATGGGAGTTATCCATTACTAAATTGAAACTATGAGATTTATATAGGTACGAGGATATAAAAGCTTGAAAATTACAGATGTTTTGTTCAGCAATTCTGGCGAGGTGGGTATGATTTGGGCATCTTGTTTCCTATTTTTATTCTAGGATTTATACTGCTCTCTTTTAGTTCTTTTGATATCGATGAGCTTTTTAAATTTATGGGAATTTTTTAAATAAATGATGATCTCGATTGTTTGTTAGTTTCATGACATTTGATGTTTCAAATAGGATCATAATGACAGATTTAATTTAAAGAATGCTCAATTTTTGCAAGTTGAAAATGCATTGGACCTTTTTTGTTATTTCCCTAGGAATTCTATTGATCACTTTTGGCATTGCTCTCTATCGTGGAACTTTCTACATTTATGAATTTTTTTTGCTTTCATGAAAATTCATGATTTAAACTAATACTTTTAGTAATTGTAAATTAATATCAAATAAATATACATATAATCAACATCAAATTATTTTATTAATTTAAACTTATCAATTATCTAATAAATTAACATTTATTAATACTAATAAAACTAATATTTATAAAATATTAATAAATTAGATTTAACTAAATTATAAATAATTTACTTTAGTAAATACTAATTTGTTAGTTTAAAATTAAATATTATTATTGAAATTATTAATTCAAATTAATTATTCATTTATTAATATTCATGTTACTAAATTATTAGTTTATTAGTATTAATCGTATAAAATTATTATGTTATTAGTACTATTAGTTTTGTTTAAATTAGTTAGTTCAATAAATTTTAATTGTTAGTTTTTTATTAAATATCATATCTAATGAACAATACTTCAATTGTTCACGCGCAACGAACTTGCACTATTATATACATTGAAAAATAAAACTTAAGATATGAACTTTAAAATAAAAGTGAATGTTAAAGAGAAATAGTTATCTATCTATTATCATCTTAGCATCTTAGCATGAAATTAAAGTATAAAAATAATAATCTATGATTCATGAATGCGACACATAACTAGAGGGGGAGGGGGTGTGGAACCATAGTTTAATATTTTATTTTTGCTAGAGCTTCAGTTGACGAGGCACTGTTTGGATCTTTATATTATGAGCTTTTGTTGCAACGTTGAGTGTGGTATATTAACTGGGTTCATGTTTGTGGCATGGTAGGTTCACCATTGAGTAGGTTGATATTATATTATATTAAAATATAGAAAAATTTACTAATTATATTATCCTATTCATTATATCATAAGCAAAGAACTATGTTCAATAATGTAGTGTAATATTATATACTCAATAATTGGGGGGTTATGTGTGGGGCATAGTATGAGTTGGGTGAAATTTTTTTATTATAAAAATATAATTTTTATTCAATAAAACACTCATCTATATCCTCCTCGCGTTCCTAAACTCTTAATTAATTATCAATCAATTTTCTATTTAATCACTCACACATAACTTCAATGTTTTTTTAATTCTATTCATTAATCTCAATCACTTTGCAATCAATTTCCCCACTCTCTTTTAATGCGGATTTTACATGATTTTACCATCATCAATGCCCTCCCTCAATTTCTCATTTCATAACCTCCAATTAAATTCACCATGAATTAAATTAATTCAAATTCATGTCATAACCATCCTATTAATTATACATGCATGTTAAATTCTAATTTTTATAACCCCTCCACTAAACCTACATTAATCTCATTTGTCCATTCATATCTCAAATCATAACTCCCTACTTTTTGTATAATCTATCATTTTCTAGATCTCACATTCATTCTCTACATAACCAATCACTACCATTATTTATCAAGGTTTGTGAAAATCATAAAAATTTTAGTTAAATTCTCGCTTTTTCATGCAACATAACCTCTTGCATCTCTTTTGTAGATCACTTGGGCTCTGCTTGATAAATATGTTTTATTTTTGTTAAATTATTTGCCCCACCAATGATCCGATTAGCCCCACAAGAACATGAGAACAAGAACAAACAATCCTCTCTTATATTTGTCAAACTAAGATGCATCTAATGAATTCATGAATGGTGCTCAAATCGAGCTCCCCTTTGTTTGTTTATGTCAAACTTAAACTGGATATGATTCTGCTATAGTAAGTGGACATATAATTAAATAATTTCATTTACCTCATTTATTTTGTTGTCTTCTTATGTTTTTGAAGACTTTGTCTATTAGATTTCATTATAATTTTAATTTTCTTCTTGGCATAGTCTGCTTTGGTATGTTTGTGATTCTGCTATATGATACATCTACAATATCCTGGTTTTTCATATGCCAAATGAGTGTTCTTTATGATCATATGTATAACCCTATAATGTCTATTTATATCATCAATCAATAAAAGTCAAATATCTTTTCTGAGAACAAGCATAAATTGCCAATTAAAAGTCATTCAATCAAAACCTAATATATATTATCTATAACATCCTTCAAATAAATGTCACATACAAAAAAATTATCAATGCAATAAAAACTTAGGGGCCACATATAAATATGAAAGTGGTTAAACGTGCATCGCACGTGCACCATACTAGTTTACCAAAAAGCCGATAGAGGAAGGAGTTTATTGATTGCAATGTGCTGATGAATGTACTATGAGATAAAATGGCCCAATAGAGGAGGTTGTCAAATCTGAATTGCTTCTCGAGAAATGATTGAGCTTTTGCGTGCTTGCACGATTCAAGCACCCGTCCCTGTCAATTCTTATTTCTCTCGGTCACTCTTGCTAACCACTGCCTGGCCTCATTATCTAGACTGCGGTTTGATTAGGATGAGCTGAGTTTCGTTAATATAAATAATCATTTTTTTTCCTGGTAATACGCTAGAAGAGCATGATATTATTAATTATTCAAGAAGTTAATCATGACCATCTAATACGGTCGTTATAAATACGGTCTTTCTGCTGTAGAGAGACGATGAAGAGGATCCGAGTTGTGGACTGTGACGCTGGTAATCAAATCAACATTAAAAGAAAACGCGATCAGCTAAAATTTGAACAAACAGGCTTTGGATATCAAGTCCAACTATATTATCATAATCAAGTATATTCTTCTCCGAGGAAATAATCAAAGTCATATTGTCCTCGCACTGATGTGCCATATATAGAGGCAGCAAAGCAACAAAGCTTGCCCCTTCGTTATTTGACAAATTTGCAGCTTTGGAAACGCCTACGCCGACAGCTATAATGAACTTACTAACCGAGTTCCTAGAATATTTCACCTTGGGATCTAGAAAATAAAATATTTACGAGTCTAGCAAATTGTCATACGACTTTATTGTTTTGTGTCTTTATCCTAAGTTTTACCCTCCTCGATGATTATGTTATTTTTCCTTGGTCAATTATTCTTTTACTTTTCGGTTCGTGGAATAACCATTTTCAACATTATGGGAGCATTGTATTGTTAAATATTCATCTAGTCATTACAGTTCCCAGAGTGCGTAATGATGTTCTGATTTCATATTAATTTCTCAATGCTCCTACGCAACTAGAGTGAATCACAGCTTGCGTATTATTATCCAATAAACGTGGATGTTATGAGTAGGAAACATAAGAGCAGACGGTCTCTAATCCTCAAGAACTCTCGTACGGTACACTTGTACTAATTCAACAATGGACGGCATTTTGATATATGTCTTTTTTTTTTATGGAAAAAAGGTTTCCAGCCCCCAAAACGAAAGAAAACGTGCTTCTCCCTCTCAAGACTTTTTCAACGGGTGTTTTGCCTCCAAAAGTAAACTTTATGTTCTCTGAATCCCAAAAACACAAAACCCAAGAGATTTAAATTCGTGAAGATCATAATACCCTTCTCTCTCTCTTTTATATCTGTTATGTTTTGAAAGAGTTTCCTCCGTTAATCCCAATGGAGAAGCTCGACCTCCGTCAATCCCCGCCTCCGCCGCCGTCGAAGCTCCGTCAATGTCCTCGCTGTCGATTTCATCGGAGGTGTTCTACGAGGCGATCTTGAGCAAGGAGTACTTTAGAGGGGAGGGATTAGGGTTAGGGCAAGGGCAAGGGCAACATGAATCTGGGGCTGATGAACAAGCATATAAGGCTCTTGGCGAGGTTTCTCACTGTTTGTTTGGTGACTGTGAGGAGGGATATGGTGAATCGGCTTACTGGACAGCTTAATGGGCAAGTTGATGAGTGCAAGAAGAATTTTCAGGTAAAAGATTGTGTAAATTGAAGCATTTGAAGGGATTGAGGAGGTGGAAGAAGGAAGTGGGTCCTGTTAGTGATTTTAATCTTGTTTTTTGTTTTTTGAAGGGTTAATTGTTGGGTAATTTTCCTTTTACTTACTGATTTTTTGTAAGATTCAGAAACATATATAGCAATGTATGATATAATAGGCAACTTTTGTGTGAGTAAAATTGATCTATGGTGGTCTTTGCTCAACATCTCTCCCCCTCATGGCTTCAACTTGAGGTCTTGGTTTACGCATTGGTTGTGAAGATTACGGGTTGCTAGTTAAGGTTATGGGTTGTGAGGGGGAGAGGGTAGGTTGTTAAGGTTAGGCTTGGTTGTTAAGGTTATGGGTTGTGAAGGTTACGCGTTGGTTGTTAAAGTTACGGGTTAATTGTTAAGGTTACAGGTCGATTGTTAATGTTATGGGTCAGTTGTTAAGGTTACGGGTTGGTTGTTAAGATTACGGGTTAGTTGTGAAGGTTACACGTTGGGATATATGTATATATATTTTGAATGACATGAATACTTTGGGCCACTTGGCCTAGTGGTAAAGTTTGGGAGGTTGGACAAGAGGTTAGGGGTTCAAACCACAATATATATTTAAGGGTCTTTTATGGGCCTTGGGCCTTGGGCCTTGGGGCTCTTTAAATTCTAAATATATTTTTAGAATATTCGTTGTTAAGGATAAATATTGGTTGTTAAGGTTACGCTTTGGTTGTGAAGGTTACGGGTTGATTGTTAAGGTTATGCGTTGGTTGTGAATGTTACGCGTTGGTTGTGAAAGTTACACGTTGGTTGTTAATGTTACGCGTTTGTTGTTAAGGATAAGCGCTGGTTGTGAAGATTATGTATTTGTTGTGAATGTTACGGGTTAGTTGTTAAGGTTAAGGGTTGGTTGTTAAGCTTATGGGTTTGTTGTGAATGTTACGCTTTGGTTGTGAAGGTTACGCTTTGGTTGTGAAGTATTTGAATTCTAAAAATATTTTTATAATATTCATTTTTTTTTATTTTTTTAGCTCTTCAATTGCCTAATATTGTGGTTTATGAGAATTCACCTATTACGCGTTAGTTGTTAAGGTTACGGGCCTGTAACTTAACAGTCAACCCGTAACCTTAACAACTAACCTGTAACATTCACAACCAAACTATAACCTTAACAACCAAACCGTAATATTAACAACCAAACCGTAACTTTAACAACTAACCTGTAACCTTAACAACCAACGCGTAACATTAACAATCATAACCTTAACATATCGAGCGCCTTCATCCCGGACACGGTGTCGATCATCCCAACGCTCCTCAGCCTCTTAACCTCAGTGCCCCCAAAAGGCCTATCATGCCCACAAGAGCTCACCACGACCTTGGCCTCCATCACGTTCGGATCCATGCACGACTGAGTGTCGTGGTTCATCGACACCAACACTCAGTTCGTCACGACCTCTCCCCTCACCCCAACCCTCTCGTTCTTAATTATCAAATCCTCCGCCGCCGCCACGTTGAACAGCTTCACGTTGGGCCGAATCAGCAGCTTGCTCATGATGGCGGGGGTGAAGGCGGGCGGCGTGCTTGATGATGACGTAATCCTCCTCTGCCGTCGTAGGGGACCTCGAGCTCGTTGAGGAAGAGGTGGGCGGGCTAGCAGACGACATGACGGAAGAAGAGCTGGCCACCGACCAGCGCCACCGCCGAGGGAACACGGACTGCCTCGATGATGGCGACGCTGATGTCGGGGTTCTTGGAGAGCTCGTAGGTGCAGGAGAGGTTGGCGGATCAGGCACCGCCGCCACGTCGACACGACGTCAGGTGTCGGCGTAGGTGATCTATTGGTCGGTCATGTATCAGCCGTCATCTCGCGGGAGATGATGAATTTTTTGATGGGGCGGAAGCGGAGGGAGGAGAGGTCGTAAGAGGCGGAGATTTGGGGGGCGGAGGATGACGATGATGGGGAGGAGAAAGATTGGGTTTTGAAGGCGGAGGAGAGCTTGAGGCCATGGAAGGAGGAGGAGGAGAGGAGGTTGCGGTCGCTGGGTTTGGAGAGGAAGGAGGTGGTGGCCATGGAGGGTATTGTGGTCTTCACGAATTTAAATCTCTTGGGTTTTGTGTTTTGGGGCTCAGAGAACACAAAGTTTACTTTTGGAAGCAAAGCACCCGTTGAAAAAGTCTTGAGAGGAGGAAGCACGTTTTCTTTCATTCTGGGGGCTAGAAGAATTTTTCCCTTTTTTTAATTGATATATGTCATTAGTATAAGCAAGAACAAGAATGGATATTTTCTCAAGAACTTAAAAAATAAGAAGCAATTCAATATTAGAGGTTGGATTGCAAGGGAGAGTAACAATTTTTTTTTTTTTTTTTTTTGAGTAAAAGAATGGATTACCACAAAGGTAATCCAGCCAGCTAAATTAAACAGGGAGAGTAACAAATTGTTGCAATTTCAAGGGTTTGGAGTTCAAAAAGAAGCTCAAGCTTTTGAAACTTGATAGCGCTCTGCAGCCGCATATAAGACCCCAGAACAAGTAGCTCAAAGACATGAGGGGCTTGATGCCAATTAAAAATTTAGTCAATTACTTAATCTCCAAGGGGACACCACAATATTGTGCAGTTTTTAAGCTCTAATATAGGCTGATGCACTTTGCAATTTTCTTGAGTACATATGTCATCATTTCCTAAACCTGAGAAGAATTGAGATGATGTAGGTTTTTCTCAACTACATATTCTCTGTGCAGATTTCACACATTTACTAGTAGTTTTCCATTAACGGAGAACTACCTAGTTCTGGTGTTTATAGCTGTTTTTTAATACTAAACCAGCGGCGTGGATGCACTCGGAGCACACAAATTTGATGCTGCATTCTCATGGAACTTTCTACAAGCATTTATATGAAGTGGAGTAAATGAAGCATCAGTAAGTGGTTGAGAAGTTAGGACATCTAATCCCACTTTCTTACATGATAACAAGCCCAACCACCAATATTTTCCTCTTTTTAAGCTTAATCACCAGCATTTAACTTCTACCTTTTGTGATTAAGATGTGATGTTGAGTCTCTGGCCCATTGGTTTTACCTTATTATTCTTTAGATGTCTAAGTAAGTCGGAAACTAATAGCTAGCTCGCTGAAAAATGATGACTTGAGAAAACAATTGCATAGAAACAGAAGTGATCTATCTACTAAAAAGACCAATCAAACCGAAAGTGGCCTCCTAGTTTGAGTCACCCGCAACCGAAAGCAAATATATAAGTATATGTCCATTAATTGTTATACTTGTTTAACATAGTTGTTGCTATCTTACAAAAATTGATCTGCTAACTTGAATGAAAACGTACCAAAGGTTTTTGGCTGATTAAGGGCTCGCTCTATGTGTCACTCTCACAGACTCTAAATTTTGTGGGATATATGGCTTTTGGCCCATCACATAATAAACATTAAGAGCTCTAGCTCAATAATAATAATATATATAATCAATTTGTATGTTTTTATGTCAGATAGTTAATTGTAGGGGTAATTGGATATTTAGAGGAGCTTAGGGTCCATTGATCTTCTTTGATGACTAATAGACTGAGGGGAAGAAGATACTTAAGCAAGAAACACTTGTTAGAGGGACGAAGTTTGTTGCTCCGGTGTACCCTTCGACATTCAAGTCAGTGATAGAGTAAGAAATTTACATAATATAGATTTAGGGAGTAATTTAGCAGGCTTTTGCATACGTTCGAATAGTGGGATCGCCCACTATTTATAGAGGTCGGGTTGGTAGAGGCACTTTGATAATTTTAACCGAGTCGGTGTAGTTAGCTTAATCAAACTGCACTTTACACGTGTCGACGATCGGTCGCGTGAGTCATAATGGCTCTGTCCATGGATTAAATGCGATGGTGACTAGGCGGCTAAGCACTATAAGATGAAGCAGATAGGTCGCCTCATGTTTTGAGGCATTTCGCAACGAGTCGGAGTGGAGGACGCCTTTTGTTTTGGATTTCAGACTCTTCAAGTAACTCCCAACCTAAAGACGCCTTTCGTCTCAGACTTGTGTCTTTGAAAGAGGTCGGCGATGCTCACACCGGGGTTAGATCTTTAGATTTGTGGGACTCTGCCAATTAAACATAAGACTTGGCCGCCTCTTGGAAGTTCGTTTTACTTAATGATTTTCAGGGTATAACACACTAACATTGCATGATGTGGCTAAACACCAGAGCACAATGTTGATGCTATATTACTAGGTTGGTAGGACTTTAATAAAAGTCTAAATATCCAATAGGTGTTTGATGATTAACCATCTTATCCTTCAAAAAGGAAACCAAGATGTAGGCATCTTTACATACATCTGAAGATCTAATTAAGTACTGAAACTTATCCATGTTGCAAGAACTAGTTAGGAACGGAGAGAATATAGACACATGGGACTCTATTAGGATTCAACATTATTTGACATGGGGCCCATCTTATCCTCTGACAACTAACAAGACATTCCTATGTTGGATCATGAAACCGAAGGAGCAAATAAGAGCGCTCTTTTATTAACCACGGTAAATGGTTAAATTTTATCTTTCACTTGTCAATCTACATGGAGAAAGATAATTACTCAAGTAAGTGATGCGCAAAAGACTCTGCGTAAAAACCGAATCATGAGTGATGAGTCCCATTATGATAGATACTACGTTGTTTCACACGTACTGATTACACGGAGTTAATTAGGTCAATGTCATGTACAAAGTATTGTTCGATCACACAATAAAATATGAGTTTTTCATTTTATTATAAAATTGATCTATAATTTAAGTCAGTTGGTACTAATAAATTGTGTCTTTCATATATCTATAACCTCAAATCATTAAGAAGTTGATATATGTCAGTCATCATAATCTTAATCACCAATTTAAAATAATATATGTGATGAGTAGGAATGATGTAAGATAAAATGACCAGTTTCTTAAAGTTGCCCTCCCATAATTTTGAAGCCCAATTATCACCCTAACATGTTTGAGGTATTTCAATAATATTTTATTAAAAAAAAAAGGAACTAGTTATAAATACAGTGCAGCTGACGGGATGAGGTATAAACATTAAAACATCACATGGAATGATACAATACCTGCTTAAGGTCATGTTTGACTAATACTTATTTCTTGAAACTTTATAAGTTATTTATTATATATTTTTACTTATTTTATTAGAAAGCAAAGTAGTCTTTTAATATTTATAAATAAACTTTTTCATAATTATACATAAATCGTTTTTTATTTTTTATTTATATATATATCACTTTTAAAGCAGGTTTTTGTTGCAATGATGCACTTCCCAGTCAAATTTGTACAAGAAACTTTCAGCTGTTTTCACGTTGCGTGACGGCAGATGGCGGTAAATTGTGGCTGTTGCCGGCCCACAGATTAACTGGACCCATGCGCCACCAGATCACAGCCCATGGCCCCACACCTGTTTTTATACCCGGACGCCTTTGGAGGCTTCTCGCATCTCACTGATACGTGGGTCCTACTTTAAGCCTCGTGAGCCCCACTACCGCGTGATCATCTGGGCACGGATACTGCTAATTCCCGCCCACGATAAAGACCAACTTCCTCGTTCTCCTTATTATTCTCCGTATTTAACGAAATAAAGAAAAGATGGTCCTTTAAAAAGTGGAAGCGTCCTCAAACGATGTCAAATATTACGCTCTGCCACCGAGTTTAGCCGCCGCTTGGATCCTAGAGTCGGACGCGACGATCAATCTGTGGCTCACCGGAGTGGCGACCGCAACGCCAGGCCACAACTCATCAACTGGGGCCCACACCACATGCTCGCGCATCGACGCCTGTCACGCTCTGCAAACTGCTAGAGATGAAGGATCTAACAGGGGAATTGATCATTTAATTCAGGGGTAATATTGGTAATTTCCTTCAGAAATCGAAGGAAGTGAATGAAACTCGTCATATGAAAACGAGCTTTCTTTTCGAAAAAAAATATATAAATTGGTTTTTTAATCACTAAAAGATAAAGCTGAGCAATAAGAGAGAGGGTGATGTTTCGTCCTCTCGGACTTTAGACCGGACTCTTGGATCTCAAGTTCTCAACCCTCAGTTGCTGATTTTGGATTTAATTCGATCTCCAGAGTTTTATAGAAGGTATCAGCTTCTTATC
>NC_033798.1:88487072-88543607 GCF_001876935.1 Asparagus officinalis
GTAAGGTTTTTACAGTCCAATACTTCTGTTCTTGTGGAATTTTGATGCTGTGGTTAATTGTTCTAGTAATTGGATTTGACCTTGATTTTGGGTAATTTTGATTTCGTCAACTCTTGGTGTTAGATCTTACCTCTTTGGAATAGTTGCCTTTGGGTTCTGCTAAAATTTTTAATCTTATAAGGTAGCAATTTAATATTGAAGAAATTTACTGTGAAAGTTGTAGAGGATGATATTTGATTTCCATGAAAGGATGTAAAGAATAACGTTTGATTTGTGATGGGTGATTACATTTAAATGGTGTTATGAGGAAGCTACTGAAATCTAGTCCGGTGCCATTATTCGTTTGTTTTCTTTTTTTATTTATTTTGGAATTAAAAGTTTTGTTCCGTCTGCTTGTTAATTTTTGGGACCGTGCGGTGTTCTTTAAGAAATTTTATATTCATGGTTATATTTATCAATTTATACACGACTGTTTATCATAAAAATGCTTCGGACAAAGGTTTGTTGTTGCTACTGAATTTGCCTCATGTAACGACGAAGATAGGAAAAGGCCTCTAATTTCTTTGGGATATCAATGCCCGATTGTATGTATACTAGGCTTGCAAACATTTTTTAGGGGTTGTTTCAATATTCCCTGCTTGAAAAAAATATTTGGCCATTTTCCCTTTCTTATGATAGCTGCTGTGTACTTGTTGGAGCCTGCATGTCTAAATCTTTTTGCTAAGCAGTTCTTCATGAATTTGGGGAACTTCAGATTTTGGAGGGTTTATCTACAAAATTTCAAGTCAAAACATAAAGTAGTGCTATAGCATTTTCAGTATATGTATAGTGAAGAAATCCTCTTTTAAATCATAATGCATCATAAAAAAAGTGGGAAGGATGAGAAAAGTGAAGATTTTCATTCCTCAAAAGCATGTGAAAATAAACATGGAGTTTTGTGTTGCCCATTGATCCAGTGGTAGGTCAAAGACTTGATAGCTGTAACATTCTTCTTTCTATGGTTTTTAAATTTCTCTTTTTTTTTCTTTCGTTTCTATCTCAAGAATTGCATGCAACAATTTAACAGTTAGGTTATGGTTTTCTCAGTTATACTAGTTTTATTGACTCAACTGAAGATTTTATTTCAACATATCAAACAAAGGCTATCAAAATTGGACTTTAGTAACTTGATTAAATTACAATACTGTTTTGCATAATTTTCTCGCTAATCCTTTAACCCTCATCTCAAAGCCAATTCACCATTTCGCGTGAATTGAATCAGACTGCAGTCTTAATTGGATGAACAAGGCCCAGAGTTCAAATGCATAAGGCACCAAAGTTAATCAGATTTCAATTACTTAAAGAAAGCAAATATCAATCTATACTACTTGTAAAAGAGAATACCCATGTTAAAACTTTTGATTTCCTTTTTTACCCCCTCAATTTTTATAATCAAAATTATACCATTAATTATAAAACTAATGATCCATAACCTCTCATTAACTATGCACATTTTTATTTTCTCAAATTATTTGGTCATTTGCTAGAATATATTAATAATTTATAATTTTAACAAAATTCATGAATATGTGATAATTTATTATAAAGAATTATTAATTATAGAAAATAGTAAAAGTCATTCATTTAATAAATTATTGCACATAATTATAATTATTAATAATAGTATAAATATGGTTATTTCTTTATGTTGTAAAGAATATTACCTTGTTCGATAATTAATATCATCTTAGTAATAAAAATTTGGATATTATAAGTTAAAAATACTTTTATTTTAGAAAATTAATTTATATAAAAAAATTTGGATCCTTGAAATTTATGAGATATATACTTTTCTCTTCTTTTCTTCAAAATATTTGGCCACTCGCTAGAATATACTAATAATTTATAATGATAACAAAATTAATAAATATATTATAATTTATTATAAAATAATTATTAATTATAATGAAATAGTAAAATTATTTATTTAATAAAATATTGTATATAATTCGAATTATTAATAATAGTGCAATGAAATATTGGATATTTGAAATTTATGAGTCATGCACTTTTTGTTGGAAAGTAAATGTCTCATATATTTGAAGGATCCAATATTTTTATATAAATTATTTTTTCTAAAAAATAGTATTTTTAATTTATACCATCCAATTTTTTATTACTAAGACGATATTAATTATCGAACAAGGTAATATTCTTTTCAACTAAAGTCATATAATATTAAAAATTATTGCCATTATTCAATAGATATTGTATTAAAATATGTACATGACATAAATATTTAATAATTTAAATGGTTTAATTATATCAATAGTGTTACTTAAACTAATGATTACATTATTATTTAATAATTATACTCCTAAATAAATTGTTTAATAATATAAGAATAGAAAATTTTAAATAACTATTAAATGTATGTTAATAATAGTATAAGTACTAATTAGTATAAGTTAAAATTTTTAATCATAGTGAAATCAAATAAATTTTAACGGTTATATATAATTTATTAAATAATATAATATTAAATACAAAAACATATCCACGTGCAAAGCACATGCATTATACTAGTATAGTAAAAGCTGTCATAGCAAGAAAAAAAAAATGATAACTCTAGGTTTTTGAAACCGCCTCCTGCAAGCCAATGTTGCAAGTACTAGAAAATCCTTAAATGAATGCCATAGTTTCAAACAGTACGCATATATTGCAAGGAAGCCTCGAGTTGCCATCAATATTAACTGAAAGGTACTCTGTTGGTCACTATTACATGATGGAGATAACTAGTTGATCTTTACAGATCAGGGCGTTGCGACTGTCGAGGACGGTTAAACTATATCATGATTAAATCCTGTGGACTTGGAGAAGAGTTACTATTACTATTTATTCTTCCTCCTTAGGACCTAAAAGTTCAAACTTAACTCTCTTCCTATTTTTCCAGCTACAAGTAGTCATTGGTATTTGTCAGTTGAAGTTTTGTGTTCTTCCTCCTTGTCCTTGAGGCATCAATATCTATAAATAACATTTGAACTGCTGACCGTTCTTGATTTCATAAGTTCAAACTTCATTGCCCGAAGAAAGAATTACCTCAGATTGCATGGTGGAGAAAAAAAAATGAAGAAGAGAATTACTTCTAGGGCTAAATTATTTGCAGGCAAGAGTGAGAAGAAAAGGGACATTTATCCTCGGTTCTTGGCTCTAAAAATATAAGCTTCTTAGTTTTATCACGATTGACAGCTATAATGGAAACAGATGAATGCATTTTCCACTTTAGTCAGCTAGAATAATTTCATCTTCGATAACATCATTGAGAACTATTTAGGTACATAAAAGTATGAATTTCTTCTGGTATTTTTTTGGATGCAGATGTTCATTTTCTACTAGTCAAAAGTTCTTGCTGTCTATGATTATTTGGAATAAATGTGTATTATTGTTTATTTGGAATAAATATGTATTATTTCACAGTCTTCATATTTTAGACTTGCATATATAAGATTTGTTGTGTTTACATATCCTACTTATCTTGTGCTTTTGTCTTCTTTCTTTTATTTTTAACACAATACTTGTAACATAAATGACAGTTGAGTGCGGTTCTATAGAAGGATTTTGGACAATGAGAAGTTAATGGCAGCAGCAGAAGCCAGGGCAGCTTGGCGTACTGCAAACCGTTGCTGGGTCCAGGAAGATGCTAAGAGAGCTCCAAAGTTGGCATGTTGCCCTTCATCATCATCTGCTCAGCAATATGATTCTTGCAACGGCAATGTAGCAAATGGACAAGAACAGCCCACCCACAATTTTATGCCTTTGAACTGGAATCCCATGAACTCCAATCTACCACCGGACACAAGATGGTGGCTCCAGCTGCAAACTAGCTTTGGTTGCCAAAAAGATTTCACAACAGAGCTGAATGTCTTGGAAGATGAGCTCGAAGAGAAGGGATATGAACATGTGGTGCCCACTTCTACACTCAGCGACAAGAGGCTAGATCATAATAACGATGATTATCCTTCAGAGTCACCTGGGATGGTTTCAACAGCTTTTATGAAGAAGGATTCTAAAACAAGAGTTGATGAAATGAAGACAGTAAGTAATATATCGCAACAGCCGCTCGAGCGAAAAGTTGATTCAGAGGATTATCTTTTTCAGGATTGGGAATTCATGGATTGGAAGCCAGTTGACAGGTTAATACCCAAAAAGACAGAAGGATTTGGTAAAGATTTGGACTCACCTTGGGCAGGTCACAAGTGTGAGCCATGGTGGCGTATTTCTGATCAAGATGAATTGGCTTCTTTGGTTGCCCAAAAGTCACTAGAACAGATTGAGAACTGTGATCTTCCCAAGCCCACTCAAACAGTGCATGTAAGTGGGGACCCTTTTGCTTGTCTTGAGAGTTTGGATGGTAACAGGATTTTCTCCTCATCAGTAGGTTACAAGTTAAATTCTAGTTCATCTTATCCGAATGATTATCCCCAACATAGTTCTATCACCGGGAGCAGCGATGGAAAGTGTCAGTCCAGTGATGGAAGTCATTTTCCTTCAGATAGCGAGAAACTGTACAGGTACTCATCGAATATGTAGTACACTTAAGATAGTTACTTTGGTATTGTCCTTATTTTTGGGACTTGGGCATGATTTAGGTGTATAAGTCTCCTCTTTTTGTGTTTTGAGTCATGAGAGCTAAAAGTTGAAAGGTAACATTTCATCAAATACTTAACTCTGATTAGAGCTGAAGAAATAGTGCTCATATTCGTTTACTTAATAATTCAAGTAGTCGCTATGGCCTGGTTGGTTTATAAGATTCAAATTATTATCAGGTAGCATAGACCGGAGCAGTGTCACTATTAATGTAATTTATATCATGTGAGTAACATGTTGTTGGTTAACATTGATTATCATGTCAATCAAAGTTGTTTGCTTCGGAAATTTGGTCGAGCCAGGATAATGACTTCCTAAGAGAACTGCAACTGTTTGAATTTTAGATCTGCAGTGTCCTTGCATTCATAGTTTTAACATTTGTCTTCTCTTACCTCTTGATATTCTTTCAAATCCTCTTCTGCAGCTAGGAAGCAATATCTTTTCTTGTTTATTGTTTAATATGATAATTATCTAGAACAAAGTAACATAGGGTTGCTTTTATTAAGTGTTGACATCTAAGCAATGTGCATTGCTAATCTAAAATGTTGAAGCCATATACCACCAGCTACATGGTATTCCATGTTTAAGTTAGATATTTTTCATAATTCATAATCCCTGCATTCATTACCTAATAAATGTCTAGTGACTGAAGTTTGAATAGTCTACTGTCATACACTTAATACTCTGTTTGTCGTAAATTGGTTATTAGACACCATGGCCTTTCTTGGGTTATGATTATTTGACTTGTGTTTGTGTGCTAAGGCCTCTGCTACCATCTTTTGCATTTCAAAGTGTTCTATAATTACTCATCCATAAATTTGTTGTCAATCCTCTCCCTTCAATTGCTTACATGAAACTATGTGTAGTGGGAACCAGAGTTTTGCTCCTTCAGCTAATGATATACCAGAAAACAGCCAGACCTCGGATACCAATTCGAGCAGAGCTGAGCTATTGGAAGCTCTCCGTCATTCCCAAACACGAGCGAGGGAAGCCGAGATAGCAGCACAGAAAGCTTACAGTGAGAAGGAGCACATCTTCAAACTCTTCTTCAAGCAAGCATCACATCTCTTTGCATACAAGCAATGGCTCCGGATGCTACAGCTAGAGAGCCTCTGTCTCCAGCTCAGGATCAAAGAACATCAGATCTCAACGCTGTTTCCTGTTCTTCCTTTTATGCCACATAAAGGGGATGGGACTAAGAGTAAAAGAAAGAAACATAAGAATTGTAGCTTTTGTAAGTATGCTGTAGCTTTTGCTGTTGGCTTAGGCCTTGCTGGTGCTGGCTTGCTCCTAGGTTGGTCCCTCGGCTGGTTACTGCCACACTTATAGAGAGTGGTATTCATAGGTTAACTTAAGCCTGTGAATGGTGGCTAACAGTTGTGAATCTATTTGTTACGAGGACATAGAAGGGTTTTCTACTGTATGCTAAATGGGTTTAGACTGTAAACGTTAATGTGTTGAGGTGTATATTTTATACGTAAGTAAGTTTGTGCATATTGGATAGGGGCACATCCGTTTGGCATGTACTTAAGATATTCAGTGTATTCGAGAGTAAGATGATGGATACGTGTGATGTCAGTTGTGCAGTTATATGATCTTGTCTTTCCATGCTAACTTGGTTGTCGTTGTATTTGTTCACGATATGGGGTTTGCTTTGAGCAAGTTCAATGTGCGTGTGCCTCTGCGTTTGTGTTTGTGGAAATGGTGCATAACAGGGCTTTTTTATTTGTTCTTGTATTGGCATTTCAACATCAAGATCGTTGCCTTTTTGAGGTGCTCTTACATTGTAAGGAATATTCTTCATCTCACTCTTTTCATCATCTGTAATCGGACAAAACTTCTTGCTAAGCTTCAAATGACCTACAAGAGAAGTACTAATTGACTTGACATCTTTTATGTTGAATCTATCAAACAACTGTTCAACATATTTCTCCTATAATAACCACAACTTCCTGGTTTTCCTATCACATGCAATATCATTACTAAAAATTCGTTGTGTCGAGCCCAAATCCTTCATGTCAGCAGATTTAAATAACTCATTCTTCAGCCCACCGATTATTTGACTATCCTGACCAACAATTAACATATCGTCCACATAAAGTGAAAGGATAATGAATCTGAAAAGCTCCTGAAACATACACAAGAATATGCAACTGTCCTCTGGTAACCATGACTCAATATGAAATAGTTAAATTTCTTGTATCACTATCTAGGTGCCTGCTTCAAACCATAGAGGCTCTTTTTCAACCTGCATACAATGTATTCTTATCCCTTCACTTCAAAACTCTACGGCTGCTTCATATAGATCTCCTCTTCCAAATCACCATGAAGAAATGCAGTCTTTACATCAAGCTGCTCAATCTCGAGATCTAAACTAGCTACTAACCCCAAGATAACTTTAATGGATGTCATCTTCACAACTGGCGAGAAAATCTCATCAAAATCAATGCCCTTTTTCTGACCAAAGCCTTTCACCACTAATCTAGCGTTGTATTTGTGAATCACTTTGTAGTCATCCTTCTTCAACCTGAACACTCACTTGTTCTTCAAAACTTTTCTGTCCTTCGGTAAATCCACTAACTCATAAGTATCGTTATTCTGAAGAGACGAGATCATTATTCTGAAGAGACCTCATCTCTTCCTGCATAGCCTGAAACCATTTGTCATTGTCTTTATGAGTTCATGCCTCGTGAAAGCTCTCCTGCTCCCTCTCTTCTGTCAGCAAAAAATACTCCGAGAGAGAATATTTCATGGATTGTCTATGCTCTCTACCTGATCTCCTAAGCTGTGGCTCTACAATCTCCTGCTGCTGGTGATGCTTCCCTTGCTCAGGAGCCTCCTACTCGTGATCCTGATCACGGTCTCCCTGCTCTGGTATCTAACCGTCATCATCAATACCATCATCATGCACTTTCTTTTTATCTGTATGATGCAATTGTACTGGAGACGAAACGGGTGTCATATCTAGAATTTCACTAGCACACTCTCTGACTGCTCTGCTCTCCAGAGATCTGCAATAGCCTGGTCCTCCTGAAAAATCACATTTGCTCGTCAGATAATTCATCTTTTTCTGGATCCCATAGCTTGTAGCCGAATTCATCTTTTCCATAACCAAGGAAGATGCAAGGAACCAAGATTGTGTCTCTTCTCCTTTGGAATGTGTGCAAACGTCTTGCAACCAAACACCTTCAAATGAGAGTAGAAAATATCTTTTCTAGACCAAACCCTCTCCGAAATATAAAATCCAAAGGAACCAAGGGAACTGAAGGAGACCTATTGATTATGTAGCATGCAGTGTGAACAGCTTCAGCCCAAAAGCTCTTAGGTAACTTCATCATCTTCAACATGTATTTGACTTTCTCCACAATGATCATATTGTACCTATTTGTAACTACATTATGCTGCAGTGTGCCGAGCTCTGTCCTCTGATGCTGAACACTATACCTAGCAATAATCACTAAACTCAATGGAAGTGTACTCTCCTCCATTATCAGAGCGCAAACACTTCAACTTCTTCTGTCTGCCTCTCCATCATGGCATGAAACTAATGGAAGACTGAAAACACCTGATCCTTTATTCTCAATAAGAAGACCCACATCTATCGTGATGCATCATCAATAAATGTGATAAAATATTAATTTATTACCACCCAAGAACTCCACCTCGATAGGACCACAAACATCAGAATAAATCAAATCCAGAATATTATCTTTTCTTTTAGAAGGCTTACTATATGAAATTCTATGTTGTTTGCCAAACAAACAATAATCATAAGAGGTGAGTGACGAACCTTTAGCAAAGGAAATGAGAGACTTCTTTGCCAATACCTGCAACCCCTTCTCGTTCATGTGCCCAAGCCTCCTATGCCACAAACTGAGAGTATCAACGTCTTGAGCCACGCTCAAAGAATCATATGAAGACTTTGCTTGAGTCTTATATAAATTGTAACATATACTTTTTCTAGCCACCACAAGAGAGCATTTGGTGATTTTACATTTTCCCCTGCCAAATTGAATTTTCTATCCCATTTGGTCCAAAGTAAGACCCGAAATCAAGTTGAGCTGCAAATTGAGAACATGTCACAAATATTTTAAAAATCAATGTGCATATGGTATCTGTCTACAAGTTATGTCACCAAATCCTACAATTATCGAGTAGCTAGTATTGCTCATCTTCACATTGCCAAAATCACCTGCTTTATATCGTCCTGATTGGAGGTAGCATGACATGTAGCTCCTGTATCCACTATCCACTCAGAATTCTGACTTATAACATGCATACAGTCTTCTTCCCTGAAGATGAGAATAACATCGATCTCAGACAAAGTAGTTGTAGTATCACTATTTGTTTTCTTCTTCTCATCTTTCTTTTCATCTTTATTCCCAGCTTGCTCTTTCTTCCATGTCCAACAATTCTTCTTGATATGACTCAGCTGGTTGTTCTAGTGGTGGATCTTGGGCTGATGAAGTTGAGCTGGTGGATAATCTGGCAAATTCTTTATCTCGAAAGCATTTTACAAATGATTTAGCTAGAAATTTGTCTTCAGATTCATTTCACGTGTCTGGTTCAGAAACGAACACTATTCCATTGAATTCTATCTCTAGTAATTTGAATTCAGATCCAGTTTCTGTGTCTAATTCTTGTATTGAGAAATCTTCTGTTGAGAAACATGATGTTTTAAATGAAAAAATCCTACTAAAAGTTTGATTAGCTTATTTGCTGATAATAGAAAGCTAGGAAGTGGAATGACACTGGATTATGTGCCTTCTGAGGCCAAGGATGCAGTTACATTCAATGAGGATGAGTGGAATGATGGAGTTTCAATGTGAAAATTCTCTCTAATTGGTCAAGTCTTAGGATTAAATGTCAGATTCAAAGCAATGGAGAGCTATGTCCAGAAGGTTTGGTCTCCTATTCCTGAAGTTTGTTTCATAAAGACATGTTTATTCTTATTCAAATTCAAAAGTAAAGAAGAAATAAATGATATTTTAGGCAAGGGTCCCTGGTTCTTTGGTTCTAGACCTATTCTTCTGAAACCATGGTCTATAGGTGAGGACATAGGCAAAATTGAAGAATGTATATATCCTCTGTGGATATAATTACCAGCATTGAGGCTAAACTTGTGGAATTATAAAAGTATAAGCAAAATTACCAGTGTTATTCGGAGACCCATTGCTACAGACAAGCTTACTACAAATAAGCAATGTTTGGCATATGCTAGAGTCTTGGTAGAGGTTAAAATGCCCTCACCTCTTCCTGATCATATCATCATACAAGGGCCAAGTGGAAAATCATATAATCAAATGGTGTACTATGAATTTAAACCTAGATGGTGTGATTGGTGTAAATTTGTAGGACATGATACAATTTTTTGTAAAAAACATCCTAAGGTCCAAAAATGGATTCCTAAGCAAAAAGTTGTTGCTGGAAATGTTGCTCAAATGAGTAGTATGCATGATGTCCCTAACACTGTTGAGGAAGAAGTGGAGATGATTAATCAGAATATAGATGGAAGGGGTGATTTTGAACTGGAGCATGTACATGTTGTGTGTGCTCAGCAGGCTCAAAATGAAGTTTTATTTGACACATCTCAGTCAGGTATCATGAATGTAGATACTAGAGTTATGCATGCTATGCATAGTCAGTAGTCTAGGCAAAACTTAAAGGCAAATGATCAGCATAAATCTGGATATAAACCAGATAAAGGTGATAAAACCCAGAATACTAGAGGTGGTAAATTTTTTTTGGGTCTGTGCATGTTGTGCTTGTCCAGAAGTCAGGGACAGATAAAAGCTTCCTTATAGAGGATAGCTCATGGGTTCAAATTCAAAGAAGGAATCAAAAACAACCTATCACATCTATCAGCAACTCTTTCTCTCACCTGGATACTTTGGTCTCTGATCCCTCTACAATTGATAGAGGGGGTATGTTTTTAAAATGAACTTGTCATTTTGGAATGTTAGGGGATTGAACAAATCCTCTAAGCAATATTTGGTGAAGCATTTCATTTCTCAGTACCATCTCTCCTACATAGCTTTACTGGAAACAAAAATAAATGATAGTAAATTGCCTATTACTGTTAGGAAACTTGCAAGTTCCTAGAGCTGGATATCAAATGCTGATCATGCTAGAAAAGCCAGAATTTTGATCTTGTGGAATCCCAACATTCTGGAAATTAACATTGTTAGTTCATCAGCACAACACATCACATGTACTGTTAAATCCTTGGATGGAAGATAAGTATTATTTCTTCAGTTTATGGGTTAAATCAACTAGAAGCTAGGAAGGATCTATGGTCAGAATTAAATCTCATTCATCAATCTTCTGGAATCACACCTTGGCTCTTTGTGTGGAGATTTTAACTCTGTTATTAGTAATGAAGAGAAACTTGGAGGTTCAGTGCTCACTGAGACTGATTTAAATGATTTCAGAGACTTCATCTTTGATTATAATCTCAACCACCTAAATTCTATAGGGTGTTTCTACACTTGGAATAACAAACAAGACTCAAATTCAAGGATATGGTGTAGATTAGATAGAGCTTTGGTGAATGATCCATAGTTGCGCATATACAACTCTAGTTAGGTAGAATTTCTTCTTCCAAAATTTTTTGATCACTCCCCAGCTTTGGTCTCCATTTATAAAGATAATGTGCAAGGTAAAAGGCCTTTTAAAAATTTTAACATGTGGGCTAAGCATGACAGTTTCTTGCCCACAGTTACTAGTATCTAGCAGAATGAAATTGCAGGTTTTAAAATGTACTCGGTTTACACCAAATTGAAAATTTTGAGAAGTGCACTTAAAGATATAAACAAGAGGTATTTCAATAACATCAGCGAACAGGTTCTGAGAGCTAAACAAGCTTTGGAAGAAACTCAGGAAAATCTTCAGATTAACCCTCTATGTCAATCTCTTATCAGCAAAGAAAAGGAATGTATAGCTCTATATAGCAAGTTGCTTGACTGTGAAATGTTTTTTTACCAACAAAAGGCTAGGATTGTCTGGAGTATAAAAGGTGGCAGGTGCACTAACTTCTTTCATTCTATCATTAAATTCAATAGGCACCATAGCAAAGTGATGGTCCTTTACAATGATATGGGGCAAAGAATTTGTTTCCTATTACAAGAATCTCATGGGAAAAGCAATTGACACTATTGAACCAGATATTGATGTCATTAAGTTAGGCCTTGTTTGACAGGTTCTCGAGTCAGTCTATTAGCCAAACCTGTATCAAAAGAAGAAATTAGAGAAGCTATCTTCTCAATGGCTGAAAACAAATCTCCTGGGCCTGATGGATATGGTGTTAATTTTTTCAAATCAGCATGGTCCATTGTGGGAGATGAGGTATCTCTTGCTATTGAGGAATTCTTTAAAACTGGAAAGCTCTTGGGTGTAGTAAATTCTACATCCATTACTCTTATTCCTAAAGTGCAATGCCCTAAAACACCCTCTGATTTTAGGCTCATCTCTTGTTGCAATTGCCTATACAAGTTTATATCCAAAATTCTGGCAAATAGATTAAAATCAGTTATGGGTCATTTGGTGAATGAATCTCAAAGTGCATTTGTAAAAGGCGGACAAATATCAAGTAATATATTGTTAGCTCATGAATTAGTTAAAGGCTATAGCAGGAAACATATATCACCAAGAGTCATGTTAAACATTGATATTAAGAAGGCCTTTGATACCATCAGTTGAAAATTTCTTAAAGAGATGCTCAAGGGGTTGGGGTTTCCTGACCTTATGATAGATAGGATCATGGCATGTATATTCTGTCCTAAGTTTTCCATCTCCCTCAATGGCTCCCTTCATGGATATTTCAAAGGTGAAAGAGGCTTGAGACAAGGTGATCCACTTTCTCCCTACCTATTCATTTTGGGTATGGAATATCTCTCGAGAAGCTTGGACATGCTAAAATATGACAGATTTTTCAAATTTTATCCTAAGTATGGGAAACTCAAAATTAGTCATCTAATATTTGCTAATGATCTTTTATTGTTTGGAAAAGAAGATGTTTACTCAGTCCAAAAATTGTTTCTGTGTGTCAAGAACTTTAGTGAAGTCACTGGGTTGGATGCTAACAAAGACAAGTGCCATGTTTTCTTTGGTGGAGTTGAGGACACTGTCAAAAATTCAATCATGAATCTGCTGGGATTCACAGAGGGTATTCTGCCAATCAAATATTTAGGAGTACCTCTCATTTGTAGGAGGTTATCTTATGTGGACTGCAGTGCTCTCATAAACAATGTGTCCAACCAGTTACTAACTTGGCTGAAGCATAATAATCTCACTTATGCTGGCAGACTACAAATCATCAGGAGTGTTAGTTTGGGTGTTCAAGTGTTTTGGATAGCAAATTACATATTGCGTGTCAAAGTCACTCAAAAAATTGATGAATTGTGTAGGAATTTCTTATGGGGTAGAACGAATCAATCTCCTAAAGTCTCTTTAGTTGCTTGGCATATTGTTTGCCTGGGAAGAAAGCAAGGAGGTCTGGGAGTGTTTTCTACTTCTATTTGGAACCTGGCAGCCATTTTGAAGAACCTATGGTTCATCCATGTTAATAAGGAAACCCTCTGGATCAAATGAGTGCATGAGACTTACTTGAATCACAGGGATATATAGCATGTGATTGCAAAAAATGGTGATTCTTGGATGTGGAAGCAAATGATAAAACTAAGAGATAAAGCTATACTTCACTGCGGGTGGATTGATAATCTATTGAATCTTCTTAGCACATGTTTCAACAACTCAAAAACTCAGTTATTAGCTTTTTACTATGCTCTTTCCCCAGCTTCTCAAAGGGTGCCATGACATGATACAATGTGGGATAAAATGTGCTACCCTAAACATTCTTTCATCTGTTGGCTTACAGTTCAAAATAGACTGCTTACCGAGGATAGATTGATGAGAAGAGGTGTCATAAATGCCAATATGTGTTGCTTATGCTCGGGTGATGGTCTGGAAAATCATAACCATCTTTTCTTTGAATGTGGTTTCTCAGGTAAAGTGTGGAACTGTATTATGAACTGGCTGAATTTTAACTGGAAGACATGTGATTGGAGGCTCCTCCTGGACTAGTATTGTTCAAGGCTGAAGGGAAAGGGGTTCAAGCAAGGAATTAAGCGCATGGCTCTATCGGCAACTATCTACAGAATCTGGAATGAACGAAACACCAGAACTTTTCAGCAAAAATGCAGAAGTGTGGAGCAATTGGTTAACGACATAAAGATGGATATATTGTCTACAAATCTAAATATGCCTATATTAGATGAAAACAGGGATTGGTTACTTTCATTGTAAAGCCCTGTATGTAGGGAATTTTTTAGAGTATGTTGTTTTTAGTTTTTGATATCTCATATGATATAATGAGATTCTTGATGTACATAAAATTCTCAATTTGGTAAATGAATAAAATCTTTTCATTGACAAAAAAAAAGGTCGAGAGACTAATGACCCTATCAGATGGCAAACTGAAAGTATGAGTTCACTCTTCAATCAATAAAACTTAATTTCCTCGTCTTCATCAAATTTAATTGCACATGGTATTGTGAGTTTAACTGCTATTTTGCTCTTCAGATGCTTCAAAGCAGTGGAGGCCAGATTTATGCGTTCTTCATTCAATGCATTTGTAGACCTTATATATGATACTTGCGACACAAATCATCAAGGAATATGGTCAAGAATGAAGACCATTTGGAAAATGAATGATGTTTTATAAATAGAATGTAGCGTGTCAAGTGAAGCAGAGATGTATGAATAATTTTAGGGAAAAATGCTTCCAGCCCCCAAAAGCTAAGAAAACGTGCTTCCCACCCCCAAGACTTTGTCAACGGGTGTTTTACCCCCAAAAATAAAGATTCTGTTCTCTGAGCCCCCAAAACACAAAATCCAAGACATTAAAATATGTGAAGACCATAATACCGTTCTCTCTCTCTTTCTTTTTTTATTAAAATATGATGAGCATTATTTTATTATTTTCGTTTTCTCTCTCTCTTTATCATGAAGTATTGAGATGATAGTTGAAATGATTGATGAGGATTATTTTATTATTTTTGTTTTTTATTATTTTGGTTGTTTGTATTGGGAGATTGTTAAAGTTACGGGTTAATTGTTAAGGTTACGAATTAATTGTTAATGTTACGGGTCAATTGTTAAGGTTATGAATCCTCTTTCTCTCCTTCTTTTTTTATTAAAATATGATGAGGATTATTTTATTATTTTTTTTTCTCTCTCTTTTTATCATGATGTACTAAGATAATAGTTGAAATGATTGATGATGATTATTTTATTATTTTTATTTTTTATTATTTTGGTTGTTTGTATTGGGAGATTGTTAAAGTTATGGGTTAATTGTTAAGGTTACGAATTAATTGTTAATGTTACGGGTCAATTGTTAAGGTTATGAATCCTCTCTCTCTCTCTCTCTCTCTCTCTCTCTCTCTCTTTCTTTCTCTCTATCATGATGTTTCTTTGATGATATTAAAATAATTAAAGAGAATTATTATTTTATTATTTTTGTTTTTTATTTTTTTGTATTTTAGAATATTCGTTGTTAAGGATAATGGTTGGTTGTAAAGGTTATGCATTGATTGTTAAGGTTACGGGTTGGTTGTTAAGATTACGGGTTTATTGTTAAGGTTATGGGCTTGTTGTGTAGGTTACGGATTTGTTGTTAAGGTTACGGGCTTAATTGTTAAGGTTACGGGTTTAATTGTTAAGGTTACGGGTTTAATTGTTAAGGTTACGGGTTTAATTGTTACGGTTTATTAATTATTAATGTTATGGTTTAATTGTTAAGGTTACGAGTTTAATTGTTAAGGTTACGAGTTTAATTAAGGTTATGAGTTTAATTGTTACGGTTGCGGGTTTAATTAAGGTTATGAGTTTAATTGTTACGGTTACGGGTTTAATTAATGTTATGAGTTTAATTGTTACGGTTACGGGTTTAATTGTTAAGGTTACGGGTTTAATTGTTAAGGTTACAGGTCAATTGTTAAGGTTATGGATCCCTTCTCTCTCTCCCTCGTAACCTTAATAATTAAACCCGTAAGCTTAACAATTAAACCGTAACATTAACAATTAAACCGGTAACCTTAATAATTAAACCCATAACCTTAACAATTAAACCGTAACCTTAACAATTAAACCGTAACCTTAACAATTAAACACATAACCTTAACAATTAAAACCGTAACCGTAATAATTAAACCCATAACCTTAACAATTAAAACCGTAACCTTAACAATTAAACTCGTAACCTTAACAATTAAACTCGTAACCTTAACAATTAATAAATCGTAACCTTAACAATTAAACATGTAACCTTAACAATTAAACACGTAACCTTAACAATTAAACCCGTAACCTTAATAATTAAGCCCGTAACCTTAACAACAAATCTGTAACCTACACAACAAACCCATAACCTTAACAACAAATCCTTAACCTTAACAACCAACCCGTAACATTAACAATCAATGCATAACTTTTACAACCAACCATTATCCTTAACAACGAATATTCTAAAAATACAAAAAGAATAAAAAAAATAATAATTCTCTTTAATCATTTTAATATCATCAAAGAAACATCATGATAAAGAGAGAGAGAGAGAGAGAGAGAGAGATGATTCATAACCTTAACAATTGACCCGTAACATTAACAATTAATTCGTAACCTTAACAATTAACCCGTAACTTTAACAATCTCCCAATACAAATAACCAAAATAAATATCAAGAGAGAGAGAGAGAGAGAGAGAGAGAGAGAGAGGATTCATAACCTTAACAATTGACTCGTAACATTAATAATTAATTCGTAACATTAACAATTAACCCGTAACTTTAACAATCTCCCAATACAAACAATCAAAATAATAAAAAACAAAAATAATAAAATAATCCTCATCAATCATTTCAACTATCATCTTAATACTTCATGATAAAGAGAGAGAGAAAACAAAAATAATAAAATAGTCCTCATCATATTTTAATAAAAAAAAGGAGAGAGAGAGAGGATTCATAACCTTAACAATTGACCCGTAACATTAATAATTAATTCGTAACCTTAACGAGGATTCATAACCTTAACAATTGACCCGTAACATTAATAATTAATTCGTAACCTTAACAATTAACCCGTAACTTTAACAATCTTCCAATACAAACAACCAAAATAATAAAAAACGAAAATAATAAAATAATCCTCATCAATCATTTCAACTATCATCTCAATACTTCATGATAAAGAGAGAGAGAAAACGAAAATAATAAAATAATGCTCATCATATTTTAATAAAAAAAGAAAGAGAGAGAGAAGGGTATTATGGTCTTCACATATTTTAATGTCTTGGGTTTTGTGTTTTGGGGGTTCAGAGAACATAATCTTTATTTTTGGGGGTAAAACACCCGTTGACAAAGTCTTGAAGGTGGGAAGCACGTTTCCTTAGCTTTTGGGGGCTGGAAGCATTTTTCCCATAATTTTAATGTCCTTGTCCTGTTGAGCCATTTTTATAGTCTCATTGCATTGAAGTTATGGTCACTAGCCTCCAGTTCCTCGTCTGCTAAAATGTTTTGAGTAAAGTGAATTGTAGCTTTGTAGTTTGCTATTTTTGCTTAAAGAAGTTTCCACGTTGCCAGCTTATTCAAATCTGCTCTGTGCTCGTCGTTGTTCTATTTCAGTAGGGACATCTTGTAGCTGACAACGTGAAGCAAATATTGGTACTATTATATCTGCAAGGCAACTGAAGCGTATATTTTGGGGTTTGGTATATCATGTACAGTCTCATGTTACATTACAAAGCTTTCGTATACCTTACTACAACAACAACATCAAAACATATATCCTAAATATTTAAGATCAGCTACATCAATCAAAACATATATCCTAAATATTTAAGATCAGCTACATGAATTATATTCTTCCATTTCATTCTATTATGAGACATCTTCTCCGTTAAATTTAACATAATTACATCATTCTTAATTATTTTCAATCAAGTTCTTTTAGGTCTACTTCTAAATGTCTCAACCCTATTAACTATAATATTATCTTTTTTTTCCTAACTAGTGCGCTAAGAGGTCTCCATTGTATATAACCAAACTTTCTTAGTCGATTCTCTCTTATTTTATCCTCAATAAAAGCAACCTCTAATTTATTACGGATACACTCATTTTTAATCCTATTTTTTAGTGTAGACCCATAAGACTATCGCAATATTCTTATTTATGCTACACTTATTTTTTACATATGTTATTTTTTAATTGCCCAATATTCTGACTCAAAACATTATTGGTCTTACAATGTCCAATATAATTTTTTATTTAGTTTCATTGATATTCTATGATCACATAAGACTCTCTAAGTATTTCTTCATTTTAATCATCATGGTTTGATTTAATGAATAATATCATCCTCAACTCACAATCATACCGAATGATTGATCTTAAATAGCGAAAATAATTGCTTTTAGATATTTTTTAACCATCAATATGTACTATAGGCTTTTTTTATTACTTTTAGATATTTTTGACCATCAATATGTATTATAGGGTCTTTTTTCTTAGTTTTACTAAAAATGCACTCTATGTATTGTGTTTTTATTCTACTAATTCGAAAACATTTAGATTCAGGATATTGTCTCCATCTTTCTACTTTAGAAATTATACATCTTCTATTTCGTCAATTAACACAATATCATCAACAAATAATATATATCATGGGATTTCATCCTAAATGTGTCTAGTAAGTTGGTCAACAACTAATGCAAAAAGATAAAAATTTAAAGCTGACCGTTGGTGTAAACATGTGGTAACATGAAATTGTGTAGTCTCTCCTTTACTAACTCTTTCTATAGTAGTTACTTTATCATACACATCTTTAATCACATTAATATACATACTAAATATATGTTTCTTACTAAAACCCACTACATTTCCTCTTTAGGCACTCTACCATAAGTTTTTTCTAGATCTATAAAAATCATATGTAGATCATTTTTCTTCTCTCTATATCTCTCCATTGACTAGTTCAAAATATGTATAGGTTTCATATATGACCTATTGGACATAAATCAAATTAATTTTTAGATACACTTGTTTCCTTTCTTAGCCTTTGCTCAGTTACCCTCTCCTCTCGCAAAATTTTATAGTATGACTCATAAGTTTTATACGATGATAATTTGAAAAACTTTATATATCTCTTTTATTCTTGTATATCGGTATCAAAGTACTGACCATCCACTCATCGAGCATCCTCTTTATCTCGATAATCTGAATAAATAATTCAGCTAACCATCTTAAGCTTATATCTCCAAGTCATTTTTAAACTTTAATAGGTATATCATTAGGTCCTACTGCTCTTTTATTTTTTATTTTCTTTAGAGCATCTTTAACCTCACTAACCCTAATTTTATGACAATATATATAGTTTCTATCATTCACTATATGGTCAAGTTCTCTATGTTGCTCACTTTTTTGGTTATTAACTAATTTATAAAAATAACTCCTCCACATCTCTTTTTTTTCCGGTTGATTACTAGCTCTTTGATTTTTGCTTTTAATAGACCTAGTATTACCCAAATCCCTACTCTTTCTTTCTCTAATCTTAGCAATATTATATATATCTTTCTCTCCCTCCTTAGATTTTAACTCCTTATAGAAATTCTTATAAGACTTGTATTTAGTCTTATAAAGTGATCTTTTTGCTTCCTTCCTCCTCAATTTATATTTTTCCAAGTTTTCCTTGCTCCTATAGTTTTGTCACTCGTTATATAATATTTTCTTCTCTCTAATTACCTTTTGCATATTCTCATTCAACCACCAACTCTCCTTACCATCTAATCTATAATCTTTAGATTCTTCTAATATATCTTTAGCCACCTTATTAATACACGAAGACATGCTATTCCACATAATATTAATCTTATTATTTATAATCCATATATCTTCCTTTATTATTCTATTTTTAAAATGCATTAAATTCTCCCCTTTTAAGTTCCACTATTTAGTTCTTAGTAACTTGTTCAGGTTAGTTTTTCTATTTTATTTCTTAATAGATATGTCTAAAACCATCAACTTAGGTTGTGTAATTAAACTCTCTCCTGGTATAATTTTACATTCTTTGCATATTAACATATCCACCCTTCTAGTAAGAAAAAATTTCTATTTGACTACTATTAAAGTCAGTTTTAAAGATTAGTAAGTGTTCATCCCTTTTTCTAATGGGGTTTTTATCTTTTAACCCAAAGTTTTACCCCAACTTATTTAAAAACCAACCAACTTTTATGAACACTTATAAGAGAAAAACTTATGTCAATTTAAGTGGACCACCCACCAAACTTTTTTATCCATTGATAAAAAATCTTGTTTTCGTCGAAAGTCGTTTTTATTGTTGATTCCCTTAAATTTTAGTCGTTTACAATGAGTTACAATGAAAAAAATAAACAAATTACAACTTTCTTAGACAATAACACTGAAATCGTTTATCGACTCCTGTTTTATGGGACTTTGCCTGTGCCGGGAGTGCTTTGGCTCGTGGACCACCGATTCACAAATCGTGCGGGTCTTTGATATCCTTCCTTCGTTTAGAAGCAAGAATGAAAATCAGTGAATATCTTATCAAAGTAAGACGGTCACTCTTCTTAAGATCAAGTCAAAGCTCGAATCTCAAGGAATCACACAAAGAACTTAAGTTTTACTGTTCTGACTGCTCTCTATGCTCCTCTCTACTCCAATTTGCTCGATTCCGCTCAGTAATGACCCTAGGGGTGTATTTATAGCCTCTAGGACACTTTTACTAAAAAATACAATCATGTGAAGAAGTTAAGGTTGCGAGACAGCGTTTACTGTCTCGGCGGCCGAGATAGTGTTTGCTGTCTCGGCTTCCGAGACAGTAAAGACTGTCTCGAAAAATCTAACTGCCTGGCAGTTTCTACTGTAACTGCCTTCCCACGTTTCAAACTCCGTTATTTTAGCAGTTATCCACGTGATTCTCACCCACGATGTTTCCCATGTTCTTTGACAGTTAATGGACACGTGTGTGGCAGTTACTTTAGTAACTTTTAATCATCTCAAAGTTGTCTCGCGTGCGAGACAGTAAATGCTGTCTCGCTGGCCGAGACAGTAAATGCTGTCTCGCTGACCGAGATAGTAAACACTGTCTCGCTGCGAGACAGTAAACACTGTCTCGTGGCGAGACAGTAAACATTATCTCGCTAGCGAGACAGTAAATACTGTCTTGATCTTTCTAAGACAGCATGAGGTCAATTCTTGTGATCCTTTGGGTGATCTTCTCTATGTGCGTGCGAGACAGTAAATGCTGTCTCGCTGGCCGAGACAGTAAATATTGTCTCGCTGCGAGACAGTAAACACTGTCTCGTGGCGAGACAGTAAACATTATCTCGCTAGCGAGACAGTAAATACTGTCTTGATCTTTCTAAGACAGCATGAGGTCAATTCTTGTGATCCTTTAGGTGATCTTCTCTATGTTTGGATATCTATCAGTATTTTTTAACGCCTACAGATATCCCCTCCAAAGTATTCCAGACTCATTCTTTTATAGAGGAGTCTGGGACACTTTGGATAAGATAGATTTTACTTATGATCCCTTCAATGCTTGGTTGAGTAGATCATGTAGAAGGACCCGTAAATGGCTTCAATTCTTGATCTCTTCCTTCCTTAGTCTATTCAGTTCCTTGTAGAATAGCTAATATTCTTCCGGTACTGCATTTATCGCTTGACCATTGTCGAGATTTTGAATCAAAGCTGGTATTTGTACTTGCGAATCCGGTTTTTTGTCACTAAATTGATACTTGTATACCCATTGAGAGTTCGTCAGGTTATCCTTAAGAATATTCAGAGTAATATTCTCCAGAGACTTCCTATTGGAATATTCATGAACCAGTTTAGCCTCGTGTACCTATTAGGAGGTAGTCAGGTTATTCTTAAGAATATTCTGAATGATATTCTCCAGAAACTTCCTGTTGTGGGTAGGTGAACCACCATCAAGTGGCAAATTCTGCCCAAGACGATTGTTATGGTCTTGCTCAGCGAGACGGTGTTATCTGTCTCGCAGTGCTAGACAGTTAATACTGTCTCGCATGGCGAGATAGTTAATACTGTCTCGCACGGTGAGATAGAGAATACTATCTCGCACGGCGAGACAGAGAATACTGTATCGCACGGTAAGACAGTGAATACTGTCTCGTCGTCCGAGACAGTGAATACTATCTCGGACTGCTGAGTCGGGGGTATAAAACCCCAACTTAGGGTTTTTTAGGGTTTTTCACGTCGAATTCTGAGTGATTTCTGGGCGATTTCTTCGGCTATTTCTGCAAGTTTTCGACCTTCTCTTGTTCTCTTCGTCTTTGAGTTGAGTAGGGTTCTAATTTGGAGGGATTTTTATTCGAAGATTGAAGGTCTGTTCTCCCTCTCCCCTTCGAAATTTTGATTTTCTTTGATTCATCCCCATGCATGCGCATTTCAACTATATTTTGTGATATTTTTTGGCGATTCTAACCCCAAAACACTAATCTTTTCGTTGGATTTCAACATAGATCATACTCTCATCATGTCTCCAAGGAGATCTCGAGTTCCCTGAGGCCATTCGACTGCCCAGACTCCTGAGGGGGCTGATCCTCCTGCGGTTTCACATGGGGGTGTACTCCTTTCACCTTTTCACCTATTAAGCACTGTATCTTGTCAATTTCATCTGTATATATCCATATTTGTATATAAACCCTCGTTTGTCGTCCTTTGAGATGCATTCGAGAAGAGCCGGTATCCTCCTTTGAGAGGATCGACGCTAAAAAGTGTTTGTTTTGCTTGGACAAAACACACTTCAGAATATACAGGGGGCGATTTCATTTTACCCTACGTATGTTAAAAAGTTTTGATATGCTGTTATAATGCTCGTGCATAGTAACGCATATCTCTTTTATACGTGTAGTAAATGAGAATCGTCACACCTGTTACGAGATGAAGATTCTATCTTATGGAATAAGATATACCGTTTTCTCTAAAATTTTTGGGTTATTCTTACACCATTTATGTGTTCTTTTTTTCTTTGTCAGTCCATTTTCCATCCGTAATCTTCTCTGTTAATGAGGTTACGGGTCAAGGTAGTATCACCTATTCTTCTTACGAGGGAATTCCATTAATCGAGTCAATTCCTCAATTCAAATTGGATTACAGTGAAGCCTCAATGGAATTGATACGACGGGGTAGTTGTCGTGTCCTGCGACGGTTGATTACGGACGCGACTTTAATCTCAGAGCAAGACTCGAACCAATGTATAATGAAACCAGATTTCCTGTTTGGTGATTCTGTGATAGATCCGGAGATCGTTTCTTACAGACCCGCGCAGTGGTTATATGTAAGTGGGTCATTATTCTTGTATCTGCCTTGGATTCCTCGGGAGCATTTACTTTTAAAGTTTAGAAATTTGTCAGTTGAACGAGAGATGTTCTGGAGATTGACTGAAAACCATGAGCGTATTCACTGTGGTTTCATTGGGAAAGAGGCCACCCCGGGTTCCAGTGACAGGACTTCTGTGCGAGGACTCCATCCCGGTGTCTTAGGCCAAGATAATCTGCCCCATAATGAAAAGGCGGCACAGGCAAACATTGTGAAGAACAGATTAGCTGTGTTGGGGAAAGAACTTCCTATCAAAAAGTCCAGATGTTATGGATGGGTCCACTATTTTGGAGATAAGTGGTGGACAAGAATGACTCGATATGCATTGAATCGCTGGGGGTAAGAATTGGCAGAGTTAGGGTTATCAGTCCCAATCCGTGCCAGTATGTATGGTCTGCAGATCAGTGTAGATCATTTCTTCTGTTTGTTCGAGATCTACAACCCTGACACCAATACATTCTTCACCAAGAATGGGGAGCTTGGATTACCATTACATGAAATGATGAAGGTATCGGGATTGCCTATAGGTGACATTCCATATTAAGAATTCTTCCCCACTGTCAGTCAATTGAACAAGATGAAGGATCAGTCAGCCGTGACCTATGACACTTTATGGGAGTTGACATGTCACTATCATATAGCTGTGGCCGAGATGGAGACTAGATCTAAGAAGAAATCCCCCCAGATTAGCTTGAAACAATTTGCAGATTATTTGTTCAAGAACCTCGAGAGCCATTCGGAAGAAGTGTGTGGACTATCTCCCTTGGCTCCTAATGAGATTAACCGGTTGTTAGAGAGGACTAACGCACAATCCTACACTTCCCGCTCAGAAGACGGCTTTCCTTATGGTACCAAATTCCGCTCTTATTTGTGGTAAGCCGGCGTTCCGATCACTTCAACTACCCTATTAGCGGGTTTTTTGGCTATATGGTTGAAGAGGTGCGTCGTTCCCCACCAACCTTCTGATGCGATGCCGATTGAAGTGTTGTATCCGACCTTTTAGTTAGCTACAGGTCGTAGGTTATCTTTACTCCCTGCTATGGTAGCTGATATTCATAGCGGATTGCGGCAATTAGCTTCTGTATTTACTCAAGAAGGAAAGAAACCGTCTGCTGGAATATCTGTGCCGAAATTGGAATTACCATACACGTATTTGATGACCTGGTTAGTACTCCACCGACCAGATTTAATGGAGGCTCCTGCGACGGTAGACCCAAGTCTCCCTCTACTGCAGACTCTTGAAGGTTGTAAGTGGGTCCAACATCGGTGGCCAGGTATATCTAGACAATTCAAAATCCACAAGTGCTGGGAGTTCTTTCCTTGTTTTCCGCAATTCTCTAGGACTTACAATGCAACTCTACTGGATGCTGAAGAACCTAAGCAGAGTCGCACAATCTTGGACGTCGGTTGTTTCAGATGGTTGATGAACATCTGACCAGGTTATCTAATATTCAGGGTAAAAGACATCTGTTACATCGAGCCTTATTTTCATTGTCGGTTCGCTCGCCATTTTGGCTATGATCAACTGTATGTCGGCAACCCGAACCATAAAGTTAAAGTTCGAGGTGGACTCATCGATGGGGCAAGAGCTTGGTTCTGGAGCATTGTCGGTTGCACCAATGCTGAGTTCGACCTCCCTCTAGAGACGCCTCCTCTGCAAATGACCTTTTTTTTACTGTAAGTGGCTAATTGCCGCCAGTATCATTGCTCGAAAGAGGAGGATATCCGAACTGGAGGAAGAAAGAGCTTCCCAGCGGGCAACAGAAGCAGTCCACGACATAGTGCTATCACCTCGAAGAAAAGAGGCTGCTGAATCATCCAGAAAGGGGAAAGAATCTACTCGCCCGACTGATAGTGAAGAAGAGTTTGACACTGATGAAACAGAAACTTCTGAGGGAGCGAGTGAAACTGGTTCAAGTTCTGAGGGAACAAAAGCAGAGGCTGGACAGAAGAATGAAGGAGAAACAATTGGTCTCCCCGATTCTTTCTTTGAGAGAGGACTTGTAAACCCTTCCGTTGCTCGTGGAGCTCACCATGTTGCTCCCGTCCAACCGCAAGACGCTCTGAAAAGGAGGGAGAGAGTCGTTATGACTTATCCCAGTCGGATGACGGTAGAGGTCCTCAGTGGAAATGAGGAGGAGGAAGAAGATACAGTGCCTCTTGTTCTCCGGCAAAGATCACAATCTTCAACTCAAACTCAAACCCAAGTCTCTCTCAGAATTGAATTACGCACCAAACATCGCCACGAAATATCTGGGGTTCAAGATGAATCACGTCCATTAAAAAGACGAAAGAAGGCTGTTTCTAAGCCACGTGTTCGTCTCCCCGCTTTAGAGGAGACATCTGCCCATAGTGTTTCTTCAGATGAACAAGGTAACAACCCGTCTTTATTGCTTTTATATTTCTTAACACTTAGACTTATCTCATACTCAACTTCTATAGGAAGTCAAGAAGAGGGAGAATTTCAGGCTGACACTGCTTCTCCCGGCGGTATGGAAGCTAAGGAATCCAGCTTCGTTCAACAAAAGCACGACGTGCTTAATGATGAACCTGCTGGTATTCCAACAACTTCTGATGTTGATCCATCGGCTTCAACTACAGGTACGGATATTTCTTTGTTTGGAAGGTAATTCCAGAAGATGAATGAGTCGGAATGTGTGCCTCTTCTAACAACTTGTGCACTTTGTCTCCTTTTAGTCAAACTAAAAGAAGCGGGTGCAAGTAGTGGATCTCCCACATCCGTCCTGATCAGCGAAGGTAAAACTAATCTCCATTTTGTGTAAGTTCATATAAGTATATATGTTATTTACAACTCAGCACGTTCTGTAGATGTCATAATGAATGAATCAGCTGGAGTAGAATCCACTCGCGTTGCTAAAATCGAGGATTTCAATGAGCACAATCTCAATCTTGATATCTCGGAGGACGACCATCGATGCATCTCCGATTTGTTATCAGAGAAGGCTCCCGGGGTAGCTACAGACTCAACCGTTAGAGTTGGTTCAATAAAAACGGGCCCTTATGAGAGTAAAGCTTTTAGTCTATAACCTTTATTGTCCTTTTATCAATTAACTTTAAATAATCATATAAGTGTTCGAATCATAGGGCCAATTGCTAAAACTGATACCACTATAACCATTGGAACGTCTGATCAACCCGAGGGTCGTGACCTCTCGTCATGGATAGGAACCAAAATCGACTTTCAATCATCAATTCCCGAATCCCAACCTGCTACTCCTGTAGACCCTATGATGATAGAAATTACTTTCACTCCCCAAATTAGTCCTGTTGCAACAACAACGAGACCAACTGAAGAAGTCGGTACGTCGGTAGCTGTTGTGACTACAGTTGGTGAGTTTTATCAATCATTTGTTTTAAATTTCTGATTAACATTTCATTATACTCATTGTGATTCTCTTGTTTGCAGAATCCTCTCCCAAGAGGCCTATTAACTTGGACCCGAAGTTCTCTAAGGTCTTAATTGAACAATCATCTGATGTAGCGGGTACATCAACAGCTACCATTCCTGAATCAACCTTAGTTGTTCAGGAGGTCGGATTAACATCATTGGGGCAAAAAGATCATGTTGAAGGATCTTCTGTTAAACTTGGTATGCTTCGGCTCACCATCGCTTATGGATTTTAAGTCTCGATCACTCATTTTCTTCTTTTCCTATTACACTGCCTTCCTCAACCTTGCTTGACTCTATCAAAGCTTTGGTGTCCGATAGGGATCCGGACAAGACGTTTATCTGTTCAGACATCCAAAGTTTTGCTTATTTTCCGAACCTCATGATTGATCGGATTCTTTATCAAGGGTCACCCTTCGACAGCTTTAGGAGATCACTTGATCGCCATGTAGCAGGAATCGGAGAAGATGGATATCCTGAATTGGTTGATTCTATTGAAGCCTACTTAGCTCAGCTGAAGCAACAATTTGAACAACTGAGGGACTTTAAGACTGGCGGCGTCTCTTCTTATGTATCAACTCAAATAGAACTCAAACTGCAGGAGTGGCATGCTTCACAACAATGAGCAGAGCTCGAACTTCAGAGATTGAAAAATCGTGTAACCCAGATGAGATTGGGTATTGCTAAGAAGATGTAGGCCAATGCTGATCTACTCCAATCCTTAGAATTACATCAAGCTCATATAGCTCGCTTGGAAAAGGAGCTTGTAGAAGCCAAGGATGCCGAGAGTATTCTAAAACTCGATTTAGTTAAAGCTGAACGGGTTGAAAAAGATTTATTCCAACAGCTGGAACTTCAGGACAAGAAGCTTACTGAGACGGAACAAGAAGTCCTCTAAGCTCGGAACACCAGCGAATAGTCCTTAAGAGCTGACCTGAAAGCTGAATTTGAACAATCTTATGCAGAAGAGCTCTCGAAACTTGAAGGGTAATTTTGTAATTACAAATTATGTTTAGATTAGAAGAAAACTTTTATTCTGTAATGACATCTTTGCCGCGTTAAAGAGTTTGTCTTATGAATAAAATGAACTCTTTTGCTTATTGAAGTTTTATTATGATTACTCATTCTTGTTTGGAATAAATAACCATAATACTTATAGGATTTTTGACAAATCCTCAGCCATCAAAGGATTTGATGTGCCTTTACCGACTACCGTTTGAATCGGGCTAGTATGTGAATTATCTAGATCTGTTTCACATATAATGTTATGCTAAAAGAATAAAACTCTTTTAGACTTTGAACTATAATATTAAATATGTAGGCTACATATGTTAAATGTAGGCTTATCTCTAATAAGAGATCGAGATAACGTCCCCCATGCTTGAACAACACGGATTTTAAAACGTAAGTAGGTTACATTTTCTAAGAAGGAAAATGAACCCAATATTATAAAGATAGAATTGGATATTCTATCTCTCAATCTCTTGTTTGTTGGTAGAGATAAACCCCAAAATCGGAGAGGAAGAATTTTATATTCTATCTCCTGGTCTCTTGTTTGTTGGTAGAGATAAACCCCAAAATCGAAGAGAAAGAATTTTATATTCTATCTCCTGGTCTCTTGTTTGTTGGTAGAGATAAACCCCAAAATCGGAGAGAAAGAATTTTATATTCTATCTCCTGGTCTCTTGTTTGTTGGTAGAGATAAATCCCGAAATCGGAGAGGAAGAATTTTATATTCTATCTCCTGGTCTCTTGTTTATTGGTAGAGATAAATCCTAAAATCGGAGAGAAAGAATTTTATATTCTATCTCCTGGTGCAAAGAAAACTCAAAGTTGGATCTCCACTTAGAGAATCTGGACTGATTTGAATAATCCTAACTGTCATAAGGTTTGATTATTCACTTCAAAAAATAGACCTCTTGTTCGTGAAATGAATCGAAAAGAGATTTTGGTTGTGGTCCTAACTGTAGTAAGGTTTGACCGAGTGGGAGTTTGAAGACGATCCTAACTGTTTACAGGTTTGGTCGTTCAATTTGTAGACCTCTCATTCATGGAAGGAATCGAGAGGGGATTTTGTTTTTGGTCTTAACTATATGAAAGTTTGACCAGTTAAGGAATGGGAGTGGGGTACAAATGACAATGGGTTTGTTGACTTGTACAAATCACTCAGTGGGAATTTTTTATGTCAAACACAAGAATTTGACACGAAATGATTCAGCAACCGATATGGACCGATAACCTGAATTTTTTGACATTGTATCATAATTTCAACATTGGGAATGTTAGAAAACAGATACAATGGGAGTTTGAAGGATTTTAATCCATGACGGGTTTTGATGGACCCACAGTCGATTAATTCGATCGGCGAGTGATTTTGTGGTGAGGGACTACGAATCATCGAGTTTCCCCCTCTATGATCGCATTACGGGGATTTTGTGAGGAAAGATTAACTGTATTTTGTCATTGAATCTCATCTCAACCAAAGCTGTAAAAGAATATTAATTATTTTATGATAATCAAGAATGGATTATTCAAACGATTAGTTTCTTATTTAGAACAATCAACTGATCTCGGGTTATCCCGAATTATCCTATAAAGGAATCTCTAGGAACTTCCCGTTTTGCGTAGGTTATCCTGACCATATTATGGATAATATTTTTTTAGGAACTTCCCATTTATTGGCATCATTAATTTGTTGCCATCCTGGGTAATCAGGTGATACACACTGTTTGAATAGACTGTTTCTATTACAAACGGCCCTTCCCATTTGGGTTGGAATTTTCCTTTTTTCTTGGAATTGAGAATCATAGGTCTTCGAACGGCAAGAACCAGATCTTCTTCTTTAAAACTTCGTCGTCGGACTTTTTTATCGAAAGCCCGAGAAATTCTAGCCTGATAAAATTCTATTTGTTATTGAGCTTCCAAGCGTTTTTCATCTAATATCTCTAATTGTTTGAGATGTTTCTGGTGATTTTCTTTCGTCGTCATTCCCGTTGCGAGAGTGATGCGGAGAGAGGGAATTTGTATTTCTAAAGGCAGAACAGCTTCGCATCCATATGTTAAGGAATATGGGGTTGCTCCCGTCGGTGTGCGGACAATTATACGATAAGCCCACAGGGCTTCGCCGAGCTTGTTGTCTCAATCTCGCTTATTGGTTTTCATAAGTTTTGCCAAGATCTTGATAATAGTCTTGTTAAAAGCTTCGGCCAATCCGTTAGCTGTGGGATTATAAGCAGTTGATGAAACGTCCTTAATCCCGAATTTGTCGCAAAATTTGATAAATGCGTTGCTAATGAATTGAGGACCATTATCGTGCACTATTCGCCTTGGGACACCATACCGATATATGATGTGGTGTTTAATGAACTTGATAACATCACTCGTCTTTACCTCTTTAAGTGGAACTGCTTCCGCCTATTTTGAGAAGTAATCGGTGATTGCCAGAATGAAACGGTCCCCTTTAACCGAAGGTGGGAAAATAGGACCCACGATGTCCATTCCCTAAGTTTCAAATGGCCACGATGTCGCCGATGGGTGTAAATGTTCAGGAGGCTGGTACATATAATTTGCATGTAATTGACATACTTGACATCATCGGGCGTAGTCGACTGCATCTTTTACCATAGTTGGCCAGTAATATCTCATTCTCCTAAGTCGGTCGTAGAGTTTAGGATCGGGCTGATGCGCACCGCATGTCCCATCATGCGCCTCTTTGAGTACTTGTTCCGCTTCCTTATTGGATAAATAACGGAGTAATAGACCATCGTACGACCGTCGATACAGCATTTGTGCTGCAGCGTTGTAGTAAAATCTCGGTGCTCTTCGCCGAATCGAATCCCTTTCTCTTACGTCTTCAGGTAAGATACCATGTAGGACATAATCGATAATAGGAAAATGCCAATCTCGAACTTTAGGTTCAACTCTCGTTGAGTGGGCTTCTTTGGCAATCGAATCGTAGATTGGAACAATAAGCTGGTGAGTTCTCACTGTAATTAATTGTTCTGTTTCGGGAGGCTGAGTCAGAGATACCTATAATGCCGCCAATGCGTCTGCATATGCATTTTGGAGACGTGGAACATACTCGATGAAAAATTCTTCAAACGAGCTTGCCATCTCAATGGCTACCTGGTGGTATGGAATTAGATCCCGATTTCTAACTTCATACTCTCCTCGTATCTGATTAACTACCAATTGAGAATCACCAAAAGCTTTAAGGTATTCGACCCCCAACTCTTTGGTAAAATTAAGCCTAATTATTAATGCATTGTACTCGGCCACATTATTAGAGCATGGTTCGGTCAACGAATATGCTCTAGGCAAAACATACTTTTTCGGGGAAACTAAAATAATCCTCACTCCTGAGGAAATTTTAGAACATCCGGGTGCACTCGCCACGTTGGTTGCTCGGGAAGCCCCATCGAAGTATAACTGCCACACTTATTGATGTGATGTGGTATTAACTTCATGAGTTTCATCTGGCAGATCGTCGTACAACTTGACTATATTTTTTGTAGGGTTTTCCACCAAAAGATCGCAAATAGCTTGTCCCTTAACTGATTTTTGTTGCTTGAAATACAAATCATATTGCGATAAGAATAGAGTCCACCTGGCTAAACGCCAATTCATGGAGGCCGGTTGGGTCATGAATACTCGGATTGGGTTTATGTTGGAAATGACATAAATTGTCTGTCCAACTAAATAATGTCGTATTTTCTGGATTGCAAATACTAGGGCGAGGCATTCTTTCTCGATCATCGGATAACGAGATTCAGCTCCTACCAATGTGCGACTCAGATAATACACAGCCTGCTCGTGACCGTTATCGTCGTCTTGTGCGAGTAATGCACTTAACAAATGGCTCGTCGCTTTGACATAAATCAAAAACGGTCTGCCCGATTTTGGTGCAATGAGAATAGGTGGATTCGCTAGATATGTTTTAATATCTTCAAACACCTTTTGACATGTTTCATCCCAACTAAACGACACGCATTTCTTTGTGAGTTTGGAGAATGGTTGATATTTTCTAGATAGGTTCGATATAAACCGACGGATATATGCTAATCGACCTTGCAGCCCTCTGAGTTCTTTAAGATTTCTCGGGGGTTGTAGTTCATGTATCGCCTTTACTTTATCAGGATCGATATGAATACCTTTTGTAGTGACGACGAACCCAAGAAACTTACCGCTGGACATTCCAAAGAATGACTTAGTCGGGTTCATCTTTAACTGATGAGTCCTCATAAGATCGAACATCGTCTTCAAATCTTTAATGTGGTCATTTTTATCACGGCTCTTAACGACCAGGTCATCAACGTAGCATTCAACGGTCTTCCGAAGGTGCTCATGAAAGATCTTCGTCATTGCTCGTTGGTACGTAGCACCGGCGTTCTTCAAACCGAAAGGCATAACAGTATAACAAAAGACACCAAGGGGTGTTCTGAATGTTGTATGTTTTTCATCGTCCGGGTGCATCTTGATCTGATTATACCCAGAGAATCTATCCATAAATGACATTCTCTCAAACACGCATGTGTTGTCAATAATGACATCTGTAATTGGTAGAAGAAAGTCATCTTTAGGACAGGCTGTATTTAGATCTCTAAAGTCAATACAGATTCTGATCTTTCCATTCTTTTTAAGGATTAGAACGATATTAGCCAACCATTTCGGATGTTGTTTTTCTCTGACAAAACCTGAATCAATCAATTTCTTGACTTCAGTTTCTATTGCCTCCATAATTTACGGACGAAACCGTCTTTGTTGTTGTTTGATAGGTTTAACATCCGATTTAATATTAAGGCTATGCATTGCTACATTTGGGTCGAGTCCCGGCATATCTTCATAATTCCAAGCAAAGACGTCGATATACTCTCTAATGAGGATGATTAGTTCTTCCCTCTCGTCTGCCGGAAGATCGTCGCTGATAAATATAGGTTTCAGATTGACTTCATCACCCATATTAATCTGGATTACTTTATCCTCAGTAGGAGGTTCCCTTTGTTCGAATCGGTCGTCATATTGGATATTCATGTAATGTATCCAGGGATCTTCCCAAGTGGGCAACTGATCATCTCCTTCTGTTGTAGAGGGATCAACTGTCGCCATGTTCGACACTAGGGTTTTGAATTTTTCCCCAATGCTCACGTCAGAATCCCAGGTTGAAGCATCGGATGAATATCCACTCTTACTTATTAGCTGGCTAATGATCTGCTGGCAATATTCGTCATCAGATGACGAAACATAACCTAGACCCCTTTTATGGCTGTAATAATTATCAGGTCTCCCTTTCGGTACATAGGTAGGACGGGTGGAACCTTAACTCCTTGACCAAAACAGAGACCTTCACCGAGTGCTAGGTTATATCCTTGCTTCCTCATGTAATCGTTTGCTTGTGAACTATACCTAGAGAAATGTTGTCCAGGTCCTTCATCATCTGAGTTGGTGTCCAAGAAGAGATCAGGAGTTTGGGATGGATCCCCCTTTCTAAAGATTATTTCTTTTTCACCCCTTGTCTTTGCGGGTAGGACTACAGTCGTTCCGACTGGATCTTAAAGATATTTCGTCGTTGCGCAAGACGAGCAAAGTGGCATGTGTAAGTCTGGGTTATCATATAATCTGTGTAATACATCATCGAGACAACATGAGTACTCTAAATCATCATTTATTATTTCATCGATAAGTTGCCAGTTACAACTTTCATCCGACGAATTACCACCGTCAAGATCGATTACAAGAGGTTCAATGTCATTCAATACAAGACCTTCACTATAATCGAACCAGGCTTCGGTATCAGCTTCTTCTCCGTTGTCCGTACCATGGGTCGATCGTTCGGTATCGGATTCGGCACCATAGAGAAGGGAGTCAGTAAAGTAATTTTCTAACCCCTTGAATGGTTACTTATCCGCGACCACCGTCTTGACCTCATCATTAGTGCCGACATATTTTAGACACTGATGGAGGGTGGAGGGAACTATAAGATTACTGTGGATCCATGGGCGACCCAACAGTAAGTTGTAGGAAGTCTCTGCATCAATCACATAGCAAGTGACTTCAGACTTTAAGTCTCCGAGTTGACACTTCACCCGGATTTTTCCCAACGGTCTTGACCCACTAGTATTGAATCCGTAGATAACAGTTCCCGTTGAGGCTAGCTTGTTGGCGGGAATTCCGAGGTGGTACATCAATCGTAGCGGCATAATGCTGATAGCGGAACCCGGGTCAACTTGGATCCGGTTGACAACGCTCGAGCCAATATATCCGGTAAAATATAGAGGCCTATCATGTTTCGAATTCTTGACCTGCATATCTTCTTTGGTGAAAGCGATGCAAGGGAATTTCGTGGCTGCCAAATTACAATGCTGAACTGATGACTCTGGCTCTTTTGGAGTTGGCCTAATCTGAGTAAGGAATACCTCAGAATCAGCCAAGGCTTCTTGTAAATCTTCTCTGGTATCTTTCGAGAGGCGTAATAACTCATACAGCGTAATCATTGCTGGGATATTAGCCAACTGAGTCATAACGTCGAAACGGTATTGAGAATTCGAACTTTCCGATTTATCTCGTCCAATCGGTCGGTTGAAACGAGACTGCTTCGGAACTTGAACCTCTTTATGTTGGGGCTCTTTTTCTTTCTGTTTAGCTGGTTGTTGTAGTTTTCCAGCAGCCACAGGAGGAGTTGCAACTACTCCCAGCTCTGTAAGAGTTTTAGCGTTTGGGTTGGAGGTTTCAGGATACTTATAATGGTATTCATTCCCACCCCTTGTAGCCAAAGATTCTTGCTCTTCCTCAGAAAACGGTAAAGCTAGAATTTCTTCATCATTCTTCTCAGGAATTGCTGAGGCTCCATAACAGGACTTCTCTTTTCCCTTGCCTTTTAATTTCTTCTTTGATGTGGATGTCGTCCACTGTTCATCTTCAAGTAAATCCGGATAAACCCAAAGGATTTCGCCGTTGGGGGTCGTATGTGATACAAGCCCTTTTTGGCGCTGTCCATGAGGGTCATCGTTAATGGTTTGTATTTTGACCTTTGACACTGGCTCGGCTTGAAACCAGGATAAAGGAACCGATCCGAAGCTAATAGACACCGCATTTGTACCTACTTTCTTCTCTTTTGGTTTCGGTGTTATGATACCAACATCGATTAAGGTTTGTATTTTGTCTTTTAAGACATAACACGCCTTAGTGGGGTGGTGGACCCTTCTGTGATATGCATAATACTTTGGGTCATTAGTCTTCTTCGCTTCTTCCTGGTTTGTGACCGGTGGAAGCTTGATCTTGTTGTTGTCTAAAAGATATTTGAAGATAACTGGTACTTCATCATCCTTAAAAGAATATTCCTTTGGGAATCTGGGCTCTGAAGTCTTAAGTTGCCTCGGAGGCTGTTGATTCTGATTCGGTGCTAATTGGAAGGATGACTGCTGCGGTTGTTGTTGTTATGGTTGTTGTGATGTTTGATGCACATCAACAGCAGCTGTGGATCCCCTTCCTCTGCCTCGAGGGTTAAAATTCTGTTTTTGAGGATTTTCTGGTGGCTGACCCCTCTCCAACTTCTTTCTCTTGAGAAAGCGTTCAGCTTGTTCACCTCTCACTTTTAATTCTTTCCATATTTTAGAGGGTACAACCCCCATGACTTCTAACACATCCAACGACAAGTTATTATGGCATGTCTGTAGGATGAATTCTTCTATGAGTGGATCTCGGCAGTTTACCGCTTTGTTCCGGAATCGTTTGACGAAAATATCAATCGACTCTCCATCTTTCTGCTTCTCGTCCAATAAGGTGCTAATAGAAACCTCAGTGTCGTCATTGAAGAAATTGGTGAGGAACAACCCTTCCATATCTTCCCAGCTAGTGATACTCTCGGGTTTAAGACGTTGGTACCAATTGAAGGCAGGACCACGGAGGGTTCCTACGAATGACCGGACCATCAAGGCTTCATTTTCGGATATTGCGCCAAGATGTGACTTGAAATAGATCAAGTGCTGAGTGGGTGAACCCCTGCCATCAAAAGGAGTAAAGTTAATCAAATTAAATTTTGGAGGATAAGGAATCAGATCCCACTCCCTCGGGTACGGGTATGGAATGCCCGTTTTCTTCACTTCTTGGGCCGTCATCAGAGCATTGACTTTGCTCTCGAGATCTTGCATCTTCTTGTCTTTTTCTTCACTCTTCTTCAAGTAGATTTGAGGAGGTTGAGTAGATGACTTGACCGGACCGCTTCCAGAATTATCTTTATCAGAGGGAGAATCAGCAAAGATGGTTTCTTCTTCTTCATGGTCGTCACATCGGTTAGATTCAGCCTTTTGACTAGACTCTGGCTATTGTCGTTGAGCCTGCAAATCTCTCACTTGCTGCATCGTCAACTCCATCTCGGTTTTGATTTCAGATCTAATTTCTTCGTGTTGTTTAGCTAATGCTTCCTGTAGTATCTGAGCTAGTTGATCCGGCGTGATTGCGAATGATTCTCTGACTCGCCCAACAATGGATGTGGTATCGTCCGAAGCAACATCAGAACAAGTATCTGACAGTTCCTCATCTGAAGATAAACCTTCGTGCATTCTCTTGTAGTCTCGACGTCGGTTGGATCTTCGATGTAACCATGACATCCTTTGGGAGAGACCCTGCTCAACTCTCCCTCCCGGAGAGAAATTAGGGTCAGGGTTGACTAATTGTTGCTTTCCTCTACCGGTCATATTAATAGTGACCTCAGGGAACTCATCTTGTTGAGTTACAGATTTCTTCTTGTTGAAACGCCTCATTTTGGGTTTTAACGTTTCAGTGGAAAGTCTTTGAAATACGGATACACTTGTTGGTTTAGTTTTGGAGCAACCGCATTCTGTCAATACTACCTTAATGAGTCTTTCGCAGGCGCAATGAGACTCATCTTCTCGGGCAATTCTTTTTCGTGGGTTATTGTTTTGATAGTACAGCTCATCATTATTGTGATTTGAGCAACTTATCTTTTGCTTTTGAACCTTGTTAACATGCACAGGACGACTAGTTGTCGTCTCTGGGCGATCCAAGGTTGAACTCTTAAATCCACCCCATTGCGGGCATGGAGTCTTCATAGTTCCTAAACGAGAACTAATTGGTATTTTCTCGTTTTGTACTTGTGCCGTTCTGACAGGGGGATATTTACGACCCCCTGCATAAGAAACCACTAAAGGTTTATTTGCTGGATCCGAGTGTTCTTTGATTAGGGTTTTGCCTCGATTGTTAGCCAAAGGACCTAGGTGATCCGCCATTGTAATCTTGAATTTTGATAAGTCTGGACTAATCCAGGGTTTCACTGGTGATGCAGTAGACACACCCAAAATGGATGTTTGCGGCGTCTTCGGAATCCAAACTTTACGGTTCTTTGGTGGTTCTTCAGACACTATTTCTTTCTTCCTTTCTTGCATTTGTTGATGAGGGGCACGAGCGCGAGTAGCCTTTGCCTGACGCTTTTGTATACGCTCTTTGAGGGTCGAACGAGCCCTCTTGACGAGAGTCCATTCCCTTTGCCTGACGCTTTTGTATACGCTCTTTGAGGGTCGAACGAGCCCTCTTGACGAGAGTCCATTCTTTCGTTGTGAGCTGTGCAGAAATTTGATTAGTTTGCCGTTGAGGTAACTGAATCACTCTATGCTTCCTCGACTCTAGGTCCGCATAGTAATGGACCCCGTCGGTTTGTTGTAAGGCCTTAGCCAATTGACGAGCCCGACACTGACGTTATCTCTGATGAGCTCTTTTCGTCGGTGCCGGCGGGCCATAATTCAACGACTCCTTGATTGGTGGAGAGTCATTTGGAGCAGAGATGTTACAGGCAGATTCCTTAGCAACGATCGGGCAAGAACCTTCACCTGTGGTCTTCATCAGAACTGAAGACTTGAAAACTTTCTTGGAAGAGAAAATCTTCCTGCACTTGCTAGGCGAGGAAGATTTTGAGGATGAGGATGATAGATACTCCTCGAATTTTGCTTGATCGAATTCATATTCGATCTCTTCATTGATCACGATCTTGATCGGCTGCGACACTACGGCCTCGACAGCGAGACTGTTGGCTCCCACTGTGGTCGTCAGTTTGTTTTCGTCGAAAGTCGTTTTTATTGTTGATTCCCTTAAACTTCAGTCGTTTACAATGAGTTACAATGAAAAACATAAACAAATTACAACTTTCTTAGAAAATAACACCGAAATCGTTTATCGACTCCTGTTTTGTGGGACTTTGCCTGTGCCGGGAGTGCTTTGGCTCGTGGACCACCGATTCACAAATCGTGAGGGTCTTTGATATCCTTCCTTCGTTTAGAAGCAAGAATAAAAATCAGTGAATATCTTATCAAAGTAAGACAGTCACTCTTCTTAAGATCAAGTCAAAGCTCGAATCTCAAGGAATCACATAAAGAACTCAAGTTTTACTGTTCTGTCTGCTCTCTATGCTCCTCTCTGCTCCAATTTACTCGATTCCGCTCAGTAATGACCCTAGGGGGGTATTTATAGCCTATGGGACACTTTTACTAAAAAATACAATCATGTGAAGAAGTTAAGGTTGCGAGACAGCGTTTACTGTCTCGGTTCCGAGACAGTAAAGACTGTCTTGGAAAATCTAACTGCCTGGTAGTTTCTACTGTAACTGTCTTCCCACGTTTCAAACTCTATTATTTTGGCAGTTATCCACGTGATTCTCACACACGATGTTTCCCATGTTCTTTGACAGTTAATGGACACGTGTGTGGCAGTTACTTTAGTAACTTTTAATCATCTCAAAGCTGTCTCGCGTGCGAGACAGTAAATACTATCTCACGTGCGAGACAGTAAATGTTGTCTCGCTGGTCGAGACAGTAAATGCTATCTCGCTGACCGAGACAGTAAATACTATCTCGCGGCGAGACAATAAACACTGTCTCGCTAGCGAGACAGTAAATACTATCTTGATCTTTCTAAGACAGCATGAGGTCAATTCTTGTGATCCTTTGGGTGATCTTCTCTATGTTTGGATATCTATCAGTATTTTTTGACGCCTACAAATCTCTTTCATATTTTGCATGGATCCCTAGGTATCATCAATGGATAGAAAGTTTGGTGGATAGTCCACTTAAGTTGACATAAGTTTTTCTCCACTTATAAACCCAATATACCTCAAACCACTTATTTTTAAACTCAATCTGTATAATACCCTCAATCCTTATACTATATTTCCCCAATAGATACAAAATTCCAAAATTAACATTCTTCCCCAAATAAACATATCTCTCTCCTTTTTCCTTTCATTCGTTTCACAAAGTGAAAATCTAGGAGCGACCAACATGAATTCTTTCAGACTCTCATCTCCCTCACTCCTTAGACTCACTCCCGGCGCAAAATACCCTTCGGCTTTATCATGCATCGAGGCGGAGCTCCGGCAGTGGCGGCGAAAGGGGGGTACGTGGGAATGGGATAGTCTCTAATATGCGCTCGGTCAAGTGACGAGCACAAATTCTTCAGATCTATTCAAGATGAAGATTTGGAGATAGTGACGTCTTTTCTCTCCACAGAGCCCCAAATGCTCCGACGAATCACTGTCTTCGACCGCCTCTTCGGCAAATCAAGTCAGTTTTTTTTCTGAGAAATGTAAACGTGTGATAATGTATACAATGTATTGTTTGATCAATTATTCATGTTGATGAGAGGTCCACTCTTATTTTTTTAGTTTTTGAAAAAGTATAGCTCTTTATTAAAGTGTAGCATCTTATCATGAAAGTATATGTCTTTATGCTAAAGTATAGCTCTTTATGTCCGTAATATAGCTCTTTACTGATAAAGTGTAGCTGTTATGACCTTTGAAGATTCTGAAACATAGCGGAATAAATCAAATCAGTTTTTTTAGCAATATAAACATGTGATGATGTATACAATGTGTTGTTTGATCAATTATTCATATCGACGAGAGGTCCACTCTTAATTTTTTAGTTTTTGAAAAGTATAACTCTTTATACTAAAGTGTAGCATCTTATCATGAAAGTATACCTCTTTATGCAAAAGTATAGCTCTTTATGACCGTAGTATAGCTCTTTACTGATAAAGTACAACTCTTTATGGCCTCTGAAGATTCTAAAACTTAGCGGAATAAATCAAATCAATTTTTTTGTGAGTAATGTAAATGTGTGATGATGTATACAATATTTTTATTGATCAATTATTCATGTTGACGAGGAGTCCACACTCAATTTTCTAGTTTTTAAAAAAGTATAGCTCTTTATACTAAAGTGTAGCACCTTATCATGAAAGTATAGCTCTCTATGCAAAAGTATAGCTCTTATGACCGTACTATAGCTCTTTACTGATAAAGTGTAGCTCTATGTGCCCTCTGAAAATTCTAAAACTTAGCGGAATAAATCAAATCAGTTTTTTGTGAGCAATGTATATGTGTGATGATGTATACAATGTGTTGTTTGATCAATTATTCATGTCGACGAGAGGTCCACTCTTAATTTTCCATTTTTTATGAAAAGTATAGCTCTTTATACTAAAGTGTAGCATTTTATCATAAAAACATAGCTCTTTATGCAAAAGTATAGATCTTTATGACCGTAGTATAGCTCTTTACTGATAAAGTGTAGCTCTTTGTAGTCTCTAGAAATTCTAAAACTTAGCGGAATAAATCAAATCAGTTTTTTGTGAGTAATGTAAACGTGTGATGATCTATACAATGTGTTGTTTGATCAATTATTCATGTCGACGAGATGTCCACTCTTAATTTTCTATTTTTTAGAAAGGTATAGCTCTTTATACTAAAGTGTAACACCTTATCATAAAAGTATAACTCTTTATGCAAAAGTATATCTCTTTATGATCTTAGTATAGCTCTTTACTAATAAAGTATAGCTCTTTATGGTCTCTTAAAATTCTAAAACTTAGTGGAAGAAATCAAATCAATTTTTTTCCTGAGCAATGTAAATGTGTTGTGATGTATACAATGTGTTGTTTGATCAACCATTCATGTCGACTAGAGGTTCACTCTCAATTTTTTGATTTTTGGAAAGTATAGCTCTTTATTTTTCACATAAACAGCTATACATTTCTCATAAAAAGTTAATATTTTGTCTATAAAGAGCTACGTTTTTTATTAAAGAGCTATACTTCTCATACATGGAGCTACAATATATCATAAGAGCTATAATGTATCATAAAGGGTTATAGCCCTTTTAAAACAACATATAACTCGTTATGAGTTTTATATCATTCATAAACTCCATTGGGGATTGACGACTTGCTATATAATCTTTATAAATGATACAAATCGACCAAAAAACTTCTTAAAGTATTTAGTCAAACATGTAATAAGCATAAAATAAATTCTATTTAATACACATAATCCTTTTAAATATTACAAATCAACTAAAAATCTTTTTGAAGCATTTTATCAAACACACAATATATAAAAAACATTGTCTATACATTTTCACATTCCAAGCCTTAAATTTAAATTCTAATTCAATCCAACATAAAAGTAATCTTGTGACTGTAGGCAAATATTGTGAAGCTGACCTTTAAGCGAGGACCTCATTGAACGGTTAAAATCAAGATAGAGGATGGGGAAGAGTTGGTCGGAGCAGTCGGCAGTTGAGGATGAGCTTGGAGTGTTTGAGCTTGTTGGCCAAAGAGTGCAGGGAAAGCTGGTGGACTTGATGTTGCGTACAAGCTTCATGGTGAAGTCTTTTGTGGAGGAAGTGGAGGAGTGGTAGGAGGAAGAACATAAAGCTCAATCAGGAGGAGAAAAGGGATTCAATGTGCAAGTTAGGGAGCAGAAGAGGAGATCGGTGATTAATGGGATGGTGAAAAGTTGTTTGGAATGGAGCAGAGAGTTGAAGAGAGAATGAAGAAGAGGGTAATATTGAGATATTGAGTTTTTAATATGCATATAATGTATACTTATATGTATTATAAAGACTTGGGTTTAAAAATAAGTGATCTTTGTATTTTTGGGTTTAAGAGGCATTTTATAAGTACATGGGTTTAAAAATAAGTTAGAGTAAAACTTTGGGTTAAAAGACAAAAACCATTTTCTAATTGTGTATTTGTTGTTATTAAATGATACAATGTTACAAACTTTAAAATTGATTCTCCTATATCGTTCTTATATCCATATCCAAAATTTCTATGTATCCTCTCATATCTTTTATTATTCTTACCAACATGTTCATTAAGATCCCCTCCTATAAACAATTTCTCTCCTAATAGCTTGTACCAATTCATCTAAGCTATCCTAAAATTTCCTTTTGTACTCTCGGGCTACCCTACTTGTGGTGCTTAAGCACTAATAATATTAATTAATAACCTCTACTCTTAATATAATTTTTATTAGTGTTATTCTAGCTTCAACTTTTTCTATATCTACAATGCTATCTTTTATTATATTATCTACAAGGACTCACACACCATTTCTATTCCTTTCTTTTTCTATGTACCGAAGCTTATATCTTGTTGTTATAGTGTTTTCAATCGTCAAAATGCAACTCTTTGCCAGCAACGGATAGGTGTACTTCTACATGCAATGCCCCAATTAAATTGGCGGCCAAGACTACCAAGAATCTTGACTTAGCCGACCCGCCAAGTCGATATCCCCTTAGGACTACTCGAAGGGTGGTACTTATCGGTCCTCTTGTCAAAGATGACTGGCTACGAGCCTACTCAACCAATTACTCGATATTTTACGAGGTCAACTTGAGAGGCGTTACTTCTCGGCCAAGCCAAAGGACAACTTCAACCTTGAGATTTTCCCACTAACAACGTATCAGCATCGCATTTAATGCTTGGCAGGCGTCATCATGCCTCTAGTCCCGATAACATGTTAGCCCTTATGTTTTGATGATGTTCTTACAACCACCATTATCGGTACTAATGGCTTATTGAGTGTACATGTAGTAAAATCATTTGTCAAGCTCGTTAGTGCCATAAATGGAGGATGGATGGAATATATGCTACAACGAAGATATCCAAAGGAGGAGGAGGCCAAGAGATGAAGCAACGTTATTTCAAGAACGTCAAATTCGATTAAAAGCTTCATCCGATTCAAGCTATATCAAAGCTCAAGTATATTGCTCTCTATATGAGGATATTAGCTTTCTTTTGTTTTTCTCTCTAGTGCTAGAATGTAGGCAAAGAGTTACTGAGTTTACTTGAAGCTATTGGGAATCACACACACGATTTTAAACTTGTGCTTTTAAGCGTTTTTCACAAAATACTATTTTTCACAAGTTTGAGTACCTATCTGCAAAATTCTTTTTCCAAGCAGTTTGTTTTTAGTATTAAAAACATTTTACAAAGTTTCAGAATTTTCAGAGGTCAAATGAATATTTTGGAAATATTTCAACTTGGTCAAATAACCTGATTTCAGAATATGTCAGAAATCGGTCGACCGGTCCGGTCGAAATTTCTTTAGCTGTCAGCGGTCGACCGACGGTATTTTCGGTCGACCGATTATTTCTTCGGTCAACCGATTTGGTCAGCCGCGATTTTTTAAAACGGTCGTTTTTCGCCTCGACTCCTGTGCTTTCACTTATTAGTGATTGGCACAGTCTGAGGTCACAACCTGCAAAGTAGATTATCTTCCTAAATAGGAAGATTGGGTTTTTGTTTTTATTGATTTAAACTCTTTTATAAAAACCCCCAAGCCTGCTTCTTCTTCCCTAAGCCCTAACGTTTGAAAGAGAACCAGAGAGCTCTGTTTCTTCCTGAGAAAATTTTCAAATCAAACTTGTTCTTCTGAGTTCTTGTGTGTGTTTCACTTCCCAGCTTCAGTACTCTTCTCTTTGCTATAGGGGCTTGTGTAAAGAGAGTGTCTTGCATTTATCTTCTGCTGCTGTGAGTGAGATCTTGTGTAGATCGACTGTGAGGGAGTGTGATCTGTGAGATCAACTGTGTAGTGAGAGAGAGATCTTGTGGGATCGCTGTGTAGACGAAGTTCCGGCTTCCAAACCGGATGTGTTAGTGGATTTCTCCTCGAGAGTGGGGAGCGGGGACGTAGGTCAGCGGGCCGAACCTCGTTAACACATCGCGCGTCAAGGATAACGATTCCTAACTCTATCTCTTTCTATTTGATTGCACTTCTGTTTTGTGGTTTGCTTGTGCTGAGTTTTAAATTGCATATTAGAGCCTCTTGACCCTAATCACCCCCCCTCTAGGGTCCAACAATTGGTATCAGAGCTTGGTCTCTATATCAGTTTTTGGTTTAACAACCTTAGAGAAAAGATCTAATGGAGGCCTCTTTGAATATGCATATGCTAGAAGGACAATCCACAACCAGACCTCCTCTTTTCACCGGCACTAATTTTGCTTATTGGAAGGCTAGGATGAGAATTTACCTTCGTTGCATAGACCTTGACATTCTAGGGCTCATAGAAGAGAAATATGAAGAAAAGTCCAAAGTCGGGAACATGACCGATGGAGAAAGGCACCTAGCTAATCTCAACGCTAAGGCTATGAACGCCTTAATTTGTGGTCTTTCCCCTAATGAATATAATAGAGTTTCCACGTGTGCAACCGCATACGAAATTTGGGTAAAATTATGTGTCACACATGAAGGAACCCCCCAAGTTAAGGAATCTAAGATTAGTGGACTTATGCATGATTATGAGCTATTTAAAATGCTTCCAAATGAATCCATTGATGCTATGTTTTCTCGTTTTACTAATATCATCAATGAATTACATGGTCTAGATAAGCAATTATCCATTCAAGAGATGAATTACAAGATACTTCGCTCCTTGACTCCGACATGGGAACCCAAGGCTACGGCCATTGAGGAAGCTCATGACCTCACTACCTTAGCTCTTGATAGCCTCATCGGAAAGCTCAAAGTGCATGAGAAGAAGCTCAAGGGGAAGGAAAAGGAGGAAGTGTCATCACGCGAAGTTGAGGAGCCGTCACCAAAATTGAAGACCATAGCTCTCAAGGGAGCTAGTGACAACTCATCTTCGTCGTCGGAGAGTGAAGTTGATTTTTCTAGAGAAGTGGCTCATCTCTCTAGAAGAATCTCTAGACTTATCAAAATGAACAAAAAAATTAAGCTAGAACAACTAACAACCTCTCTTGCTCTAAAAGATGAATTGCTTGGAGATCTCGATTTTGAGAACAAGCAATTAAGATCAAAGATTGAAAGACTAGAAATTGAGGGTTGTAGGACTAGACCCACTCATGCTTATGCCAACTACAATCACCATGGTAGAAATAGGTTTCATGGTTCTAACATTCGTACATACAAAAGAAATTTTGTATGCACCTATTGTATGAGACATGGACACATTTCTACTCATTGTAGAATTAAAGACAATGAAGATTTTTATGGTTTGATATGGGTACCCAAAGGTACCAAAACTACTAACCACCAAGGACCCAAGACATGGGTACCTAAAGCTACTACACCTTCATCTTCTTCTTTTGTAGGGAACGTCACGGCAACGACGTAAGGAGATGTGGTACCTTGATAGTGGTTGCTCACATCATATGACGGGCAACAAAGAGTTATTTGCAACCCTATCAAGGATTGAAGGAGGCAATGTCTCCTTCGGTGGTGGTGAGAAAGGTAAAATCATTGGTATCGGTTCTATTGGTAAGAAACCCTCACCCATTATTGAAGATGTTTATTTAGTAAATGGCTTGAATCATAATCTTCTTAGCATTAGCCAATTAAGTGATAAAGGTTTTGATATTTCTTTTAAACCGGATAAATGCATCATTAGTATGGATGGAAAAATTGTTTTTATTGCAAATCGCAAGTCTAATGTTTACATTTTTGAGATGAATGAGTTAGTGAATCAAGATGTGAAGTGTCTTGCGGCAATTGATGAAAATCCTTGGATTTGGCACAAGAGACTTGGACATGCAAATATGGAGTTAATATCAAAATTGTCTAAGAAGAATCTTGTGAAAGGGCTACCTAGCTTGCACTTCATAAAAGATACAATTTGTGAGGATTGTGCCAAAGGTAAACAAACAAAGTCTTCTTTCAAATCCATCCATGAGGTATCGACTTCTAAACCCTTGCAATTACTTCATCTTGATTTATTTGGTCCTATGCGTGTTACCTCTCTTGGAGGCAAACACTATGTTTTTGTGATTATTGATGATTTTTCTCGTTTTACATGGACAATATTTCTTGCTAAGAAAAATGATTGTTTTGAAGAATTTGCTAATCATGTTAAAAGAATTGAAAATGAAAAGGATTTGAAAGTTGTTAAAATAAGAAGTGATCATGGTGGTGAATTTCAAAATGAATTTTTCTATGATTTTTGTGCTCATCATGGTATAACTCATATGTTTTCCGCTCCTAGAACACCACAACAAAATGGTGTTGTTGAACGGAAAAATCGTACCATACAAGAGATGGCACGCACTATGTTAAACTCATTTGATTTACCAAAATATTTTTGGGCGGAAGCCGTCAATACGGCTTGCCCTGTTTTAAATCGTGTTTTGATTAGACCAAAGCTTAAGAAAACTCCTTATGAACTTTATTATGGAAAAACTCCTTTCATTGGTTATTTTCGTGTCTTTGGTTGCAAATGCTTTATTTTAAATACAAAAGATCACCATGATAAATTTGATTCCAAAATTGATGTTGGTATTTTCTTGGGTTATGCACCTCGAAGTAAGGCTTATAGGGTCTTCAATAAACGAAGCCTCGTTGTTGAAGAGTCTATAAACGTTACTTTTGATGAGACTAATGTTGGCTCTCAAGTTGTGTTGCCTAGGAAAGATGATGATGATGATATTGAGGGAGGATTGGACTTGTTGCAAATCAATGACACTCCCTCTATAGAAGTTCAAAAGGATGTGGATAGCACAAACGCTCAAGATCAAGTTGAACCACCTAAAGCTTGGAAATTCACATCAAATCATCCAAAGGAACAAATCATTGGGAGCCCTTCAAAAGGAGTTATAACTCGCTCAAAAGCCTTGAGTGAATGTGGTAATGTTGCATTTCTATCTCAACTAGAACCTAAAAAGGTTAATGATGCTTTAAATGATGAGTTTTGGGTTTTGGCTATGCATGAAGAATTAAACAATTTTCAAAGAAATGAAGTTTGGAAGTTAGTTCCTAGACCTAACAATGCTAGTGTTATTGGTACAAAATGGGTTTTTAGAAACAAACTTGATGAACATGGCATTGTAACTAGAAATAAAGCACGTTTGGTTGCCCAAGGATACAATCAAGAGGAGGGCATAGACTATGATGAAACCTTTGCACCGGTTGCAAGGTTGGAATCTATTAGGATGTTTTTGGCATTTGCTAGTTTTAAAAATTTCAAACTATTTCAAATGGATGTCAAAAGTGCTTTCTTAAATGGTTTTATAGAAGAGGAAGTGTATGTTGAGCAACCCCCCGGTTTTATAGATCATGCTTTTCCTAATCATGTTTACCGGGTACAAAAAGCTTTATATGGGTTGAAACAAGCTCCTAGGGCTTGGTATGCTCGCCTCTCTAGTTTTCTTATTGAAAATGGTTTTTCAAAAGGAACAATTGATAACACACTTTTTGTGAGAAAAAGGAAAAATGATTTCATTTTGGTTCAAATATATGTGGATGACATTATTTTTGGTGCTACTAATGAATCCTTGTGCAAGGAATTTTCTAAAGTTATGCAGGATCACTTTGAGATGAGTATGATGGGAGAGCTTACATTCTTTCTCGGGCTCCAAGTCAAGCAAACTAAGGATGGGATCTTCATTTCACAAAGCAAGTATGCGAAGGAATTGGTGAAGAAATTCAAGTTGGAGAATTCTAAGCATGCGCCTACTCCCATGAGTACTAGTGTTAAGCTTGATGCGGATGAGAGTGGTGAAGATGTGGACCAAAAACTATACCGAGGTATGATAGGTAGTCTTCTTTATCTCACCGCTAGTAGACCCGACATCATGTTTAGTGTATGTGCATGTGCACGTTTTCAAGCGTCTCCAAAAGCATCTCATTTAATTGCGGTTAAAAGGATCATTAAGTATGTTAATGGAACTTTTAACCTTGGTTTGTTTTATCCAAAAAGCACCACTTTTGATTTATATGGTTTTTGTGATGCCGACTTTGCCGGATGTAAGGTAGATCGCAAGAGTACTAGTGGAACATGCCAATTCTTAGGAAATTCCCTTGTTTCTTGGGCTTCCAAGAAACAAAATTGTGTTGCATTGTCCACTACGGAAGCGGAATACATTGCCGCCGGCTTATGTTGTGCTCAAGTTTTATGGATGAAACAAAGTTTAGTTGACTATGATTTGAATTTTCAAAATATTAAAATCTTTTGTGATAACACAAGTGCCATAAATATTTCCAAAAATTCGGTTTTGCATTCTAGAACTAAGCATATTGACGTGCGCCATCATTTCTTACGCGATCATGTAGAGAGACAAGATGTATCCCTAGTATTTGTTGACACCAAATCTCAACTAGCGGATATATTTACTAAGCCTCTTGGAGAGGATGATTTTTGTCGCATAAGAAATGGTTTGGGCTTATGCACTATGTGAAAGTTCTACATTGCTTGCTTGATTAGTTGCATTTTGCATTTGGCATTTCTCTTTACCCCATTTTTGATGGTGACAAAGGGGGAGAGAAATCTCCTCATTTGTTGCATATATTTAGGGGGAGCTCATAGATAGGGGGAGCACCTATCTATAAGCTATTTCATTTTTGCTCTTATATAATGGTTGGTTGTCATCATCAAAAAGGGGGAGATTGTTAGCCCTTATGTTTTGATGATGTTCTTACAACCACCATTATCGGTACTAATGGCTTATTGAGTGTAAATGTAGTAAAATCATTTGTCAAGCTCGTTAGTGCCATTAATGGAGGATGGATGGAATATATGCTACAACGAAGATATCCAAAGGAGGAGGAGGCCAAGAGATGAAGCAACGTTATTTCAAGAACGTCAAATTCGATTAAAAGCTTCATCCGATTCAAGCTATATCAAAGCTCAAGTATATTGCTCTCTATATGAGGATATTAGCTTTCTTTTGTTTTTCTCTCTAGTGCTAGAATGTAGGCAAAGAGTTACTGAGTTTACTTGAAGCTATTGGGAATCACACACACGTTTTTAAACTTGTGCTTTTAAGCGTTTTTCACAAAATACTATTTTTCACAAGTTTGAGTACCTATCTGCAAAATTCTTTTTCCAAGCAGTTTGTTTTTAGTATTAAAAACATTTTACAAAGTTTCAGAATTTTCAGAGGTCAAATGAATATTTTGGAAATATTTCAACTTGGTCAAATAACCTGATTTCAGAATATGTCAGAAATCGGTCGACCGGTCCGGTCGACCGATCCGATGACCTTTCTTCACTATGTCTCCAGAGTGTTGTCGGTCGATCGATACGGTCGACCGAATTTCTCAACCCTTAATCGGTCGACCGTGCCGGTCGACCGATGAGTCTCTGGATGTTTTGTCAAAACTCCTTAGCTGCTGGCGGTCGACCGATTTTTTCGGTCGGTCGACCGAAGGTATTTTTCGGTCGACCGATATTTTCTTCGGTCAACCGATTTTTGCCTCTGTTCAGCCGCGACTTTTTTAAAACGGTCGTTTGCCTCGAACCCTGTGCTTTCACTTGTTAGTGATTGGCACAGTCTGTGATGAGGGTCTGAAGAAGAGATTATTATCTCATTTGGGTAGATTTGTTTTTTGTTTTAAAATGATTTAAACTCTCCTATAAAATCCCCAGACCTCTTCTTCTTCCTCTAAGCCCTAACGTTTGAAAACCAGAGAGCTTTTTCTGTTTCCTGAGAAAATTTTCAAAACTCTGTTTTTCTCTCTGTTTCAAGTGTGTTTCACTTCCCAGCTTCAGTACTCTTCTCTTTGCTATAGGGGCTTGTGTAAAGAGAGGTTCTTGCTTGTTTTTTCTTCTGCTGCTGTGTGGTTGAGATCTGTGGATATCTACTGTGAGGGAGTGTGATCTGTGAGATCAAACTGTGTAGTGAGAGAGAGATCTTGTGGGATCGCTGTGTAGACGAAGTTCCGGCTTCCAAAAACATAACATTCATGACTCATTGGACCACGTAGGCACCGCCATGCCCCGATCACTTCTCATTTAATGCTAAGATGATCTCTCCTCCACTTGTCGGTCGACACGTATAAAGGAGGTGTTGACGCAGCTGTCAGCCCATGCTTATTTACCGTCATCCTTTGCTCGGCCGAAGTAATCATTCTACCCCTTATATCACCAGTATAAAAAGAGGTACTATTCTAAATATCAAAGTAAGTGATTCTGAGCAATTCCACTACACTAAAGAACTTACGCAGTTCTTCATTTCTCCACTCACTCAAGTTCATTAACTGGCTTGATCATCATAGAAACCATGAGGGAACTAAGCCTCGTCCTCTCACGAACTGTTATTTGTGCAGGCTCAAGCTACTAAACTCAAAATCGGATATTCAGGGAAGGAAGCGGCCCCTCATCAACCTCACCCCATCTCCTACAATATAATTGATTGTTTGATCACTTAACATCAACACTTGTCTTTTAAATTTCTCTAGATTTTTCACATATCCATTTAGTTTCTTATAAACATATTATACTTATCTTTCTTCTAAGCATGATATTTGCTAATTTCATTGTATTTCGAGTAAGTTTACCTGTATTCCAAGTATGCATGTCCAAACAGGCCGGCCTCGCCTATATTTCTAGGTCCGAGCTGGGCAAAATGCCCCGCCTGGACACGGACCCAGAGAGCCCGGGCCCGGGACCGGGCTAAACCGGGTTGACCTGGAATTTTTTAATTTTTTTTAATTTTTTTTGCAAAAAATGTTAAAGAATTAGATTTTTTGCCAAAAAATATGAAATTTTAAGAGTAATTAAAATATGCAAATTTTTGATAAAAATTATATCTTATTATTAATCACTTATAATTATAAAACTTACAAAGTTCATAGAAATTAAAATAATAAAAAATAAATTCTTTGTTATTAATCACTAATAATTATAATTATTTAGAAATTATCTAATCACAGAGATAAGTGCATCCCAACTAGGTTGGTACCTACTCATCTATATTATTATCATTTATAATTTTTTTAAATAATTTATCATAGATTTACAATTAAAAATAAAAATTATAAATTACAAAAAACTTTCTACTTTTTACCTTCTACTGTCAACTCTTTAAGTCTATCTTCAATACTAGTAATATGGTCGACGCCTTGAGTTCTCTTCTCGTACCTCTAGCAATCTTGTAGGCACATTACCGCCTATAAGGTAGATAGATCCAACAATGTTCTGTATGCTGAAGGCGGATTCCGAAGCTATAGCAGAAACATGCATTGTTAGTAAGTCACAAACCATGGTGAAAAGTACAGGCTATGAAATTGTTGTATATACTCTCCATCATTGTAAAATATTAAATTCAACATTATTTTGAGGTTTAACTAAAAGTATATATTGTTCAATTTCAGAAATTTTCCTTGTTGATGATCCTGATCCACGGCTATTACACATACTTGTTAGCCTCTCTATCATAGATTGCATGTCAAAAACTTACCTTTGCCCCGTCTAGAGCTTGTAGAACCTATAGGTTGAGGTGCACTTACACCATATCCACCTGCATACTCATCAAATAATCTTAAAAATAATATTTAATAGTGTTATGATGAGTAAGAGCAGTAATAGTCTGATCGCTATTAGTTTTTATTACTATGTTCTTGTACAAAGAATTCAACAAACTTTAAACAGCCCTAATTCCAAGTTGCTATGATTCTATTTCCCTGTAAAAGTATCGTACTATTTCTCATCTTTTATCGTTCTAGTCTATGCATTACACTATTTGGCAACCTATTAGAGGATTGTAGATTCTTAGAACGCAAACCATTCTTGCTTATTTATCATTGCATCGGGGTGGCATCAATGCAATGTGTCACGGTCGAGACAGCCTAACAAATAGCTAATAGGATTCATTTTCATGTGGATCCGACCATATTTTACGCTGGTTGTCGGCTATCTAACGCGACCCTTCTCCTTTATCCTGGCTTGAGATAGACAGTGCTGACAATGAAATAAAACACAACAGTAGCGTAGTTGAAGTTTTCATATACCTTGGGGGCACCAAATGAGATGATGAATTTGATTGTTGAAACTTGAAGGTGGTCTTCATCAATCTTCATCACAATGAGGCTTCACCTACATCAACTTTTATGGGAACAAAATGCCTTGTGTTTTGCCAAGAAAAGGTTATTACCATTCTTCGTATCTTCTTGCCAGGGTGGTAAGTTCTCCACTGTGATCGTCCTTGATGAGTAAACTTCAAGAATTTAAAGAATGGATGACATAAAATAAGAAGCACAGTTCATGGTACATGATGTCCTTTTTTCAGTTTCACATAGAAAAACCTTTCCATGTATAAAACAAAAATGTATATATTAGAATAGTATGTTGGCACCTAGTAGCCGAAAACGTCCTGCATAAAATTTGTGAGGATTGCGAATTACCAGAAAAATATGATTTTAAGAAACATTTGGAAGGAAAAGATCATCTATCTAAATACAAAAGAGAGCAAAATGATTGATGGCAAGGATACCATCTATTCAAATACGAAAGGGAGCAAAAATGCATTTGATTTCTTCCCGATATATTGTTTGGCATACAAAATTAATACAGAACTCTTTCAACTGGAGAAGGGAGAGATCGGACTTTACACAGTAATATCCTATGAGAGCGGCGATAACAGAAAATTAGGAGACAAATATAAAACCAAATTCTGATGAGTAAGGATAATGACTTTTGAGATGCTTGGGATTTTCTTATCCGTGATCTCAACATGAGCAAATGACTATATCAGTATTCGTCCAGGTAACTATACAGCATCTCATCTTTCCTAGTCCTGCGCCTGGTGAGAAGAGACTTGAGGAAACCTTTGCTTTTACCCGGGTTGTGCTCGTCCTCTTTATGATCAATCCTTTCAGCATGCAAGCGCATAGACGATGATTTCTGAGTTTCTTGAGGAAACTGCATATATATACAAAAGAGGCTAAAGTAAATTAACAGTGGGGCATTTCTGTGACAAAACGAACATCAAAAGTTACCTTTACATCTGGCCATCAGAAAACAGCTAGTTTTAGATCTAATATTGCATGGGACTGGCTTTAACATATAGGATTTTAGAAATCAAAAAATCTATTTTCATTTCTGATGGAGATAAATGGATATCATACTTTGTCAAGTCTACAAAGTGGATAAAGATGATTTATTTTAGATCTCCTGACGAAATTAAACAGCATGAGAACTTGAAATAATGAAGGGTAGTACTATTCTCAGTGTTTTTCGCGAGGGCAGTTTTGCAACTTATCCAAATTTCTACAGTCTTATGTTAGAGAAGTTGCTTATTTTAAATATAGAAGTGTCATTGAAAAGGATGATAATTTAAAACATCTATTATGTAGCTACCTAGGATTTAATAACCGACCTTAACTTGCCCCAATCTGAATATGCAAGAATATGGGTCGACTTATGTTAGTCACAGAATCCGGATTCTTTTGTGCTTGCATCATTCTAACCGGACACCAACTGCATACTTCCTTGGAAAGGAAACCATTACTACATAGATACTCTTTTTCTTTAGTAGCCTATATTATGAAAATTTGACTTGTCCATTTGTAGCCGACATGATATACCAATCAATGTCAGAAATTGTGTATGACACTTGAATTATCAAGTCTGCTGGCTCAGAGAATATGCATGGTTAGCCCTTTTCTTGAAAGAAAAGTATGATATTTGAATTGTATCACGTTCCTTTTCAATGTTCCACTTATTGTCCAGGATGAAAAACCACATAAGCTAATAAGGGATTTCTTAAACTTAAAGTTCTATACTTCAATTGCCAACATACATAAGATTTACTCTTTAATGTTATACTCTCAAGTGCAAACAAAAACTACTAATAAACTGGCAAATATCACACAGAAGAAAAGGTCAGAATTTAAAGTGTGCAGTCATACCCGTCGTCTAGTGCTTGATGAGTTGAGAAGAGTTGGCCTAGCAGTCATCGATCCTGAGCGTGCAAGAGGATTTGATGTTGGAAGTGGAGAGACAGCTCTTCTATCTGTTTTACAACAAATATAAAAATCGCTAAGAAACTGTTGAATTTAGACATGACTACGGTGTTATTTGACCACCTAGGATTTAACAAGATTTATGCAAAAATTATTTTAATCAATACCAGTAGTAATATGTCTCCCTGGGTGGGGGGATGGCGATAAGGAGCGCAATTTTAAAGGAGATGAAGAACGAGCACGAGGAGATGGTGATGGGGAACGTGCTCTCCTGAATAAAATCATTAAGTGCATGAGGCTTTCAGTTAAAAAATCATAGTTTTGATTGATGAAGATATATTTGAATTAGTAAGTATAATGTCTAACCTGAATGAAGCTGGCCTATCCCTGATTGTTGAACGTACAGCTAGAAGAGAGTAGGATGACTCATAAGTCATGGGATATATACATTTGTAAGATTAAATACACAAAAAAAAGAAAGGAAAAACGAAAAAGAAAAAAGAAACAAGACAGTACCAGACTGAAATAGCTGTGACTCAATCTCATCCAAGGGTTGATTAAATTCTTCATATTGGGGAACAGCATGTCTCCCTGATTCAGGCATGGATGCACCTACTGAAAGCCAAGGATTTTAAATGCAGTGTTATTATCTTTTTTTTTAATATTAAAGAAAACAGGATGAAGCTTCGCACTGAAGCTTCAGCCAGCTTCATTTCAATAACAGCATATGGCTGCTACATATATATCTACACTCCCAGCACCACAAAGTGTAGATACTAACGTCATAAGTAAAGTTATTACAACTTCATAAGTTATTACATATAAGTCCAGAAAATCTCCATCTATCAACAGAAAATGCTAGAAAAACAGTACAAAATGTCAAGCTACAAAATGTTTGACAATCATCTTGTTATTATCATTATTTTATTAGTATATCATATAGTATATTTATGCCAAGTACTTAATTGATTATCCCATAAAGTAAAGCAAACATACGAAAGCCAGTATCAAGTTGAAGAGTGATTTGCCTGGTATTATGTATCGCTTATGGTACTTGGGAGCTGTTATCACCAAAGACTGTTGAGAAAGTCCTTCTCTGTCAATATACTCTTGGCATGTCCGAAGTCTCTAAAATTTGCAAAAGAAGTGAACACATAATGAGCTTATAGTTTATTTACTATAGAATTCAGAATGAAATTATTCTTGGTTTTATTTCGTCATGAAAAAAATCGTTGTTAATGTTGGTTAGTAGAAGAAAGTGGTTAAAAAGTGGAAGCAACATAGCAATATTTTTCTTGAAGGTTACTGAAATCTTGTCCCACCTTAGGCACTAAGAGTGAAGGAAAAGATCTTTTTCTTTGCCTTTTTCTTTCTTTCCAATCTTTCAAATGGAACTGAAGAAAGCCCAAGGGAAATTAATTTGACAAGCCATAATATCTTTATTATGCAATTTCGTTAGCACATAACGGTATCAAATTCTTCTTTTAACATCCTAACATATGAATGTCCAAGACTAAAAATCTTAATTACCTGTTCAATACAGGAAACCTTGAGTTCAGTCCCAGAAACCTCATCAACCTTTTCATCAAGAAGGCCGTTTACTTTGAATGACACAGAACCCAAATGATCCACGGTATTAACAAGAGCCTTGACGGCATAATCTTTCAAGGTGTTCACCACTCTGACAAAACAATCGTGTCAGCTATAAATAACAAGGTAGTATAAATTTTCTTCTAATAGAGATAAAAACATAGCTCTCTCTAATTTTACGATCAACATACATTTCCTTTTGGTCGTCATTGGTGTAGGATAACTCGAAATACTCCGCTGCTGAGTACAATTGAGACCTCAAATTCTTCAAATCCTGATAACCGCCATTATCATGTTAAATGACATCCCATGCCCATTTAAACAGATTTGCAAATTATACAAGACTAAGCAGGACAGAATGCAGCAGTGTAAAGTTCACCTACTAACCAATTTTTCAAATTTGAAACTGACAAACAATTAACTTTAAGAATAAAATTGAAAATAAATTTGGATATTCTGGATGAAAATCTTCAAAATACTGAAGAGATGGTTTTGTGAAATGCGACTCTCTACTATCACTCAAAAGTATAAATGGTTTTATCCTTATCCGCAAACTGAGTTGGAGAACAGATATTGATGGGAAATTGAAACTGAGTGTGACTACCTTCAAACTATCAGAGAAAAGAAGGCTCTGATGCATCGAAAGCTCATCGAAGGTCGAACCTTCCATTCGTGTGGACATAGAAGAAGACGATGGAGATATTGTCTCCATGGATACACCCTTGAGATTGGTCTTGCCTCCTCACTGCCAACAATACAACAACCTTTTACACTTACAAACAATCAAAATATCAATTGGGTTTTGCCCATAATAAAAGCATTGATCCCTCTGAAACTAGCATTTGAACCTAATGTCAATTTGGTTTTACTTTTCCCATTCTATTTGAATGTATAAGAAAAACCCAGAAGAAATTTTACCCCTTTCCTTCACAGAGAACAAAAAGAAACTGTTTTACTTCCTCTAGATCTCAAATCGGAACTCAATGCCATTTGGGCTTCCTTAATTCTCAGTTAATGAACGGAAAAACAAAAGAAAAGGCTAAAACCAAGTTCCCCTTCTTTTAACACACCAACAAAAAAGCCAGCGTTACTGCTTACAGAGCTTTAAAATTCCAAGGAAAAAAAGAAAAAAAGAAGGAAAATAACAATCTCGCCAATTTGCTTGAGGTTCTAAATAGAGGGTATGAACATTAGGTTACAAAAACAGCGACAGAAGAAAACTCAGGATGAGAAATAAAGAAGGAAAAAAGTTGCAAAAGAGCGTATCTGTAAATGAGATCTCATTCAAACCTTTAAGATTGCGGAGATTTTGGGCGCTCTTCAAAGTTCCAAAATTGGGTCGAAGAAGAAAGAAACTGGCAGGGGGGGGGGTGTGGGGGGGGGGGGGGCGCGGGGGCGGGGGGGGCCGGGCGGGCGACAGTTGGCTACTTCTGTCTAAAAAGAGTTCAAACCACTAGAAATTTCACCTTAAACTATGCGTGATGTGTGTGGGGGGGGGGGCCGGGGGGGCGC
>NC_033798.1:88544103-88557848 GCF_001876935.1 Asparagus officinalis
AGCAGTTGCTCTTCTCCTCTAAAAAGAGTTCAAGACTGAAATTTCACCTTAAACTATGCGGTGTGTGTGTGGGGGGGGGGGGGGGGGGTGTCAGAGCAGAAGAGTTGCTCTTCTCTTCATAAAAGAGTTAAAGACTGAAATTTCACCTTAAACTATGCGGTGGTTCCCATTCATTCATTTATAATGAAGTTCCATTAAACGCCAGCGACCAAAACGCTCCTTTTTTATCCTGAGAAGGTTATAAGAGTTGAACGTATATAACAAATTCAAGCTAAGGCAAAGGTAAATTGTTGTTCCTCTTTGGCCAAGGAAGCGTAGCCCTTGATTTTGTTCTGGCTTTTTCGTGGGTCTTCGTCATTGTCTTTTCTTTCCCCTTATTTTTGGTTTTTTGCTTATTAGTCCCCCATTTCTTTATGATTTAAACTTAGTCCAAATTTGATATTTTGAAATCAATCTCCAAAATTTTCATATTTTAAAATTAGTCAACCAAATCTATTAGACATTTTGATAATAGGCCCCCCAAATCCCAAATCTTCCAACCAGCTTTTAGTTAGAAGGACCAACTTCAAAACATCTAAAAGATTAGGGGAACTAATTCCAAATTATAAAGGATATCGGGGACTAAATTTCAAAACATTTAAACATTTGGGTGACTAATTTCAAAATGTCAAGATTGGGGGGGCTACATCACAATATGAAAGGTGTGGGGGACTAATTCACGGGGGGAATTTTTTCTTTTGCGTATTGGTAAATCTTGGGGAGAACCCAATGAACAGATTGCGTGAAATCGTCACTCGATTCATGGCTCTTGCATTTCTTCCGCAATACGCGTTCGCTTTGTGGTGCGGTAGTGCAACGTGCGGAGCGGTCGCAAGAAGAAAAAAGAGCAACTTAAAATAATAAAAGCACGAAAATCTTTAGTAGAGTTCGAATGCTCCGAAGTTCCAAAATATATTTTTTTTTAGTACACAAAAACGGGAATACACTGTGGCACGAACGAGATTATTAAAGAACAAACACTATTCAAATGCAGAGGCCTGCGCTCTAAGTTACTTAATGAGGTGTTAGATCATATTTATGGGGCACTGTATATTAATAGAACATTTGTGTTCAAAATTATTTTTCTGATAATTATTCAAGTTTTTAGAACTTGTAAAACATGAAGGTTTATTATACCACAAATACGAAAAATAGATCAGGCAATACGATGCAAACATCTGACGTATACAATCACGCTACATTGCTACAAGCAGTATCTCTCTATAATTAATATAACTTGATTGTAAAGTGAGTGAAGGACTGAATGTATGATTATGTTCAGTATCACAAAACCACCAACTTCACTCCTAGCATATTCTATTTTCGTGTGCTTTATTATGTTTTTAACTTACCATCCCTCTATTTATTATTTTAGCAAATAGACCCCCCAGCGCTTTTTTTCACCTTTGAGTATAAATTAGGAAACTAGTGCAATTCATATGGGGGCATGATGAGTGTTAGATATGAAATAAAGCACAATCATCGCTAAACAAATTAATGGTTATGATATTGCAAAGGTCTCTCCAATACTTTTTTCATAGTGGAGAGGATCCAAATTTGAAAAAAAAACTTACCTGGTTATCTATTTGGAAGAATAAAACTAGAACGATAGTAAGGTTAAAAAAATGATACTATAGGAATACATCTGCAATTAAAAAATTTTAGTATCCTCTAGTGATATGCATGTTTAGGCTAAAAATGGATGTAATTGAACAAAATATATGAAACAAATAAAGAAATGATGGGGATAGTAAACTAGGAGAATCGATTATTTGATAACAACTGAACTCACATGGTTTAATGAAGTTAATTGAATATTTGAATATACGCATGCTATCGATCGAGCTTGACACGATTAATAGTTCCATGTTTGTCTACAGATACAATTTATGTTTATGCCATTCAAGCATACTCAGCGGTATATGGAAAATGAAGGATCGGGTTTGGACTGTGTTCATTAAAAAAGAAAAAAAGGAATGGAAAAAAATCGATTGGTTGTTCTAATTTTCCTGGTGGATAGTTGTAAATTTTTTCATAACATAAAACATGATTGGTTGTTTTAAATTAAATCCATTTTAAAATTTAGAGCCCATATTTTCAACATCTAATTTTATTAGTTGACATGATTTAGTCGCTACACTAAAAATAATATATATCTAGGGCTGTCCATTTGGGCCCAAGGCCCGAGCCGCGTCATTGGTGCTTGCATTGGACCATGCCCCGCCCGGCCAGGTATCATACTGGGTAGGAGCGGCCCGGCCGGGCCAGCCCGGCCAAAACGGTCATTTTTGTGACCGACCCGGCCCGATCCAAGCGGCCATAACGGCCATATTTTGGCTTTTGACCAAAATACCCCCAAAACGGTTAAAAAAAGGCTAAATTTTGAGGATATTTTGGTCATTTGCCTAGGGTTGCCTCTATAATAGAGGAGGTTTTTATTTGTTTTTCTCATCCAAAACTCATCTACTTCTCTCTAATACTTGTATTTGCTATCTAATTTTTCAATCAAATGGCTTCCTCCTCTGATTATGAAGGGCAAATCCCAACTCCCAATCTTGAAACGAGCCATAATACTCCTAAAAGGCCCCCTCTATTTATCACAACTCCGGTGGCGATGATTATGCACCAAGAGCTCCTAAAAGGCTAAGATCCGATGTGTGGAACTTTTTTGAGAATATAGAAGTCGACAAGGATCAACACGGTAGACTTCTCACTCAGAAGGCCAAATGTGCGTTGTGCAGTCATATTTTCCAAGCTCATCATAAGAACAGTACCAACCACCTCAAACGCCATTTAGAGAAACACAACAAATGTCAAGCAATGCCTCAAGGTGATATCCGACAATCTTTACTCTCCCAATCATCAGCTTCCGGTAGTCTCGGTAGTTAGAACTATGACGCAGTCCGAGCTAGGAAATGTGTCATCTGGTTTATTATTTTTAAAAACATTTCTTTTATATTAGTAGAAGATGATGAATTTGAAGATATATTTACGAATGGTTTTTATCCCGCGTTTAAAAAAATTTCTCGTCAAACTTGTTAACGTGATATTTTAAAATGTTATTAGGAGGAACAAGCAGAAATAATTTCTTGTTTTTAAAGTTTAAAGTGTAAATTTTCTTTAACTTCTAATATTTGGACATCTAGAGCACAAATTGGTTATTTATGTATTCAGCACACTAGATTGATGATGGCAAATGTTTAAAAGAGTTATTTCTTTTATTGCATTTAAAGATTCATATAGTGGTATTAATAATGCAAATTTAATAATTTCTTATAAACTTATAAATTTCAGAAAAAAATATTTTCTCTTTCACTAGATAATGCAAGTAATAATAATATAATTGTTGATCATATCAAAACATCTCTGTTATTGTCATGTCATGGTGATATTTTTTATATTAGATGTGTGTGTGTCATATTTTAAATTTAATTATTCAAAATACATTTAGTGAAATTAAATCCATGATAGAAAAGGTTAGGCCAGTAGTTTATGCTCATAATGCTTCTGAACAAAGAATTAAAAGATAGAAACAATTGTGTAAAAGAAAAAATTTTAAACCCAAACTAATTCCAAAAGATGTTGACCATATGTGGAATTCTACCTATGCAATGTTAAATGTAGCAATAGAGTATAAAAAATTATAAATAATTTTATTGCTTTCTATACTTCTAGTTCTAGCTCTGGTAGTATGTATGGAATAACTGATGGTGAAAGGACAGTTATATATATTGTAAAAGAGATGTTACAAGTTTTTTATGATGCTACAATGTTATTATCTGGTTCTTATTATCCAACTATTATTCAAGCTGCTTTACAGATTTTAAATATTCAAAAAAATTTAATAATGATCGTATGGATAATTAGTTTGGAAATATGATTTTTCAAATGGAAAGTAAATTTAATAAGTATTTTAGGTTTATTCCTATTATTTTTGGTTTGGGGGTACTTATTGATCCATGTTTAAAGGACATTAGCCTTCGAAATTTGTTAAATTCTTTGTATGGTAACATGATAATAGACACTGATGATGATCAAACTATTACTGCTCTAACTCATCATAATACTATTAGAAATTATTTTTAAAGATTATATGATGAGTGTGTAGGTAGATATGGTGTAAGTACACATCAGTCTATAGCTTCTGCTTCTACGAATTCAAGTCGGGACAAAGATATGAGTTTTCATAGGGAATCAATGCTAGCTGAGCTAACTGGTGGATCTGGACTTGGATCATCAACGAAAGTTTCTGAAACTAATCAATATTTAACTGAATCTTTAGTTAAATGTAAAAATAGTAGTTTTAATATTTTACAATGGTGGAAAGTATATGGAACAGTTTCATATCCTATACTTTCTATCATGGCTCGTGACTTACTAATACCGCAGGTTTTCACGATAGCTTCGGAATCCGCCTTCAGTATAGCAGAACGTTTGATTGACGATCATAGGACATCGTTAGATCCGTATATCGTACAGGCGATAATATGCCTACAAGATTGGTGGTGGTACGAGAAGAGAACGCAAGGCATCAATCAGATGACTAGTATTGAAGATAAATTTGAAGAGTTAGGACTAGCAGATAAATATAAAGAGTATAGATTATTCATCAGTTTGTAATTTTTATTTCTTAGCTGAAAATTTATGATAAATTATTTTAGAAAAAATTATAAATGATAGTGATATAGATAAGTAGGTGCCAACCTGGTTGGGATGTATTCATCTATTATGATGAGACGAATTCTAAAATAAATTTGTAATGTAGATGATTGACTGATTATTAATAAAAAAGTTATTTTTATCATTTTAATTTCTATAATTTTTAATACTTGTAAATCATATAATTACAAGTTGTAGGCATCAAAAAATGCTAATAGATATCCCAAGCATAGATAAGATCATTCAAAAATTCACAAGAAAGGATTTCATACTGTTTTGAAAAAATCAAAACAAGTATGAACTGTCTCGCCAGCGAGACAGTCTTTGCTGTCTCGCCAGCGAGACAGTGTTGAAATAGTCAAAACTACATTTGTAACTGCCCTACACGTGTCCATTAACTGCCAAGGGACGTGGGAAACATCATGGGCGAAAATCACGTGGATAACTGCCAAAATAACGGAGTTTGAAACGTGAGAGAACAGTTACAGCGAGAAACTGCCATTTTCCGAGACAGCATTTACTGTCTCGCTGAGCGAGACAGCAAATTTACTGTCTCGCGGGTCGAGACAGCAAACGCTGTCTCGCCCAGCGAGACAGTAAACACTGTCTCGCCGTACTGACTTCTTCGATTGTTAAGTTTTTGCAGTTACTGACCCTTGAGGCTATAAATACCCCCCTAGGGTCACTTCTGACGAGGATCGAGCATTTGTTAGAGCATTCCAGAGCAGAGAGAGCAGAGATTTGGATTCTTTTCTTGCAACGCCTTGAAATTAAGCTTTGACTTGATTTTAAGAAGAACGACTATCTTACTTCGATAAGATATCGTTTCAATTTCTACTTCGATAACGAAGTTAGAATCATAAGCCCCCTCTTCACGATCTGTGAATCGGCGGTCCACGAACCAAAGCGTTCCCGGCACAGGCAAAGTCCCACGAAAACGAGAATTGATAGACGATTTTCGTGTTTGTTTCTCAAGAGTTGTAATTTTTGTTTTGTTGTGTAGAAAAAGTCTTATAAAAAGATTATTCTTTCGAATTTGTTGTAATCGAACAAAGTTATAATGAATTCCACAGCAGCGACTTTTGAACCAAACAAGCTAGCGACCACAGTGGGAGCCAGCGGTCTCGCTGCCGAGACCGCGGTGTCGCAACCGATCAAGATCATCATCAATGAAGAGATCGAATACGAATTCGATCAGGCGAAGTTTGAGGAGTATTTATCATCCTCATCCGCGAAATCTTCCTCGTCTCGCAAATATAGGAAGATTTCGAAAACTTTCAAGTCTGCAATGCCCAAAGAGGCCGCAGGTGAAGGTTCCTACTCAATTGCTACTAAGGAGCCCATCTGCAACATACCTGCTCCAAACGACTCCACATCCCTTAAGGAGTCGATGATGAATAGCTCGCCGGTGCTGACGAAGAGGGCTCGTCAGAGACAGCGTCAGCGCCGTGCTCGACAACTGGCTAAGGCCATGCAACAAACCGACGGGGTCCATTACTATGCGGACCTAGAGTCGAGAAAACAGAAAATGACCCAGTTGCCTCAATGGCAAGATAATCATATTTCTGCAAAGCTTACGACGGAGGAATGGACTCTCGTCAAAAGGGCCCGTTCAACCCTTAAAGAACGGATACAAAGGCGTAAGGCGAAGGCTGCCCACGCTCGCGCTCTTCGTCAACAAGCGCAAGAAACCAAGAAAGAGGCGGTGACTGAAAGGCCACCGAAGAATCGTAAAGTCTGGATGCCAAAGACACCACAAGCATCTGTTCCGGGCCCGTCTACTGCAACACCAGTAGAACCCTGGGTTAGCCCAGATTTGTCCAAGTTCAAGATAACAATGGCAGATCGCCTTGGTCCTTCAGTTGATGATCGAGGCAAAGCCCCAGTCAAGGAACAACCATGTCCGGCAAATAAACCATTAATGGTTTCATATGCAGGGGGTCGTAAACACCCTCCTGTCAGAACTGCACAAGTCCAAAACGAGAGAATACCAGTTCACTCTCGTTTAGGACCTCTGAAAACTCCACACCCGCAAGGGGGTGGATTTAAACATTCAACTTTGGATCGCTCAGAGGCGACGACCAGTCGTCCTGTGCATGTTAACAAAGTTCAAAAGCGAAAGATAGGTTGCTCGAATCACAATAATGATGAGCTGTACTATCAGAAAGATAACTCAAGAAAGAGAGTTGTCAGAGAAAATGAGTCTCATTGCGCTTGCGAGAGACTCATTAAAGCAGTGTTGACAGAATGCGGATGCTCTAAGAATAATTCAACAAGAGTCTCCGTATTTCAAAGATTGTCCAATGAAGCGTCAAGACCCAAAACAAGACGTTTCAACAAAACGAAATCTGTAATCCGACAAGATGAGCTTCCTGAGGTCACTATCAACATGACCAATAAAGGAAAGCAAAAGTCAGTTAACTACGACCCTGATTTCTCTCCGGGAGGGAGAGTTGAGCGGGGTCTTTCTCAAAGGATGGCGCGGTTACAAAGAAGAGCCAACTTACGTCGAGATTACAGGAGAATGCACGAGGGTTTATCTTCAGATGAAGAATTGTCGGATACTTGTTCCGCTATTGCATCGGACGATACTGCATCCAGTGTTGGACGAGCCAGAGAATCATTCGCGATCACGCCGGATCAACTAGCTCAAATGCTGCAAGAAGCGTTGGCTAAACAACGCGAAGAAATTAGAGCTGAGTTCAAAACCGAAATGGAGTTGACTATGCAGCAGATGCGAGATTTGCAGGTTCAGCAACACCAACCGGATAGTAGTATCAGTTCCAGCAACTGGTCCTATAATTCAAATACTTATATGGTTAATCAAGTTAAAATATATATGTATGCATATATGGAGTTTACAGAATAAAGGTCTTACTTTCAGAAGGACCTGCTTCTGTTGGACCGACTCCAACGTTGGATTCCGTGGCTGCACCAGGAGTTTTCCCCGATAGTAAGTCGGAGATATACTCATGGTCGCCTTCAGAGAGATTGAAATCGAGGTGATGTTCATTGAATTCCTCGACCTCTGTTGTATGCGTGGTCTCTCCTCCAACAGATTCGTGCATTGTGACATCTACAAAATGTGTTGAGTCGTAAATGACACATAAATTTAGACGAATTTGCTCAAAAAGACAATTAATTTTACCTTCGTTGGTCGGGGCTGATTCGAGAGCTCCACTACTGGTACCTGCTTCTTTTAATTTGACTAAAAGGAGAGAAAGCGCACAGGTCATTAGAGGAGGCACACGGTCCGACTCATTCATTTCTCGGATTTCTCTTCCGAGAGGAGAAAGATCAGTACCTGTGTCCGCAGCTGATGGATCAACGTCAGGAGTGGGTGGAACGTCAGCTGGTCCTTCTTTCAGAACATCTTGCATTTGCTGGACGAAGCTGGTCTCCTCAGTCTCCATACCTCCAGGAGAAGCAGCTCCAACTCGATATTCTCCCTCTTCTTGACTCTCTACAGAAATTGGAAATGAAATGAGTTCGAGCATTAAAAAAAAATGTAAGAGAGATAAAAATAAATAATTACCTAGTTCATCAGAAGAAACATTACGACCAGAGATATCTTCTACGGCAGAAAGATGAACGCGCGGTTTAGAAGCAGCTTTCTTTTGTTTCTTCGGTGGATGTGCTTCAGGACCTTCGTGACGACGTTTGGTGCGTAATTCAGTTCGAGGAGGAATTTGGGTTTGAGCTTGAGTGGAAGGTCGTGATCTTTGTCGACGAGCAAGAGGCACTTCATCCTCTTCATCCTCTTCGTCCCCACTGAGAATGTCTACCGTCATCCGATTAGGATAGGTCATGACGACCCTCTCTCCCCGTTTTCTCGAAGTAGCTTGTGATTGAGTAGGAGCAACAGATGGGCACACAAGTCCTCTTTCAAAGAAAGAATCAGGAAGACCCGTTCTTTCATCAGAACTTGAGCTAGTCTCACCCGCCTCCTCGGAAGTCTCCGTCTCCTCAGAGTCAAATTCTTCTTCACTACCGACTGAGCGAGCCGGTTCCTTTCCTTTCCTTGATGATTCAGCAGCCTCTTTTCCTCGAGGCGACATCACAGCTTCGCGAGGCGGTTCTGTTGCTTGCCGTGGAGCTATTTCTTCCTCTGAGTCTGATATCCTCCTACGTCGAGTGACAATATTGGTGGCTATCAGCCATTTACAAAAGAGGAAAGTCATCCGTAGAGGCGGCGTCTCTAAGGGGAGATCAAATTCAACATTGGTGCAGCCGGCAATGCTCCAAAACCAAGCTCTCGCCCCGTCGATAAGTCCACCTCGAAAGCTGAGGTGACGATTCGGGTTGCCGATGTATATCTGATCATACCCGAACTGACGGGCGAATCGACATGGAAGATAGGGTTCGATGTGGCAAACATCCCTTATCCTGAACAACAGATATCCAGGTCGAATATTCATCAACCATCTGAAGCACCCGACATCCAAAATGGTACGATTCTGCCTTGGGTCTTCAGCATCCACTAAGGTAGTGTTGTAAGTACCGGAGAACTGAGGGAAGCAAGGAAAAAATTCCCAACATTTGTGAATTTTAAACTGCCTCGTTATGTCCGGCTCTCGATGTTTGCTCCATTTGCAATTCTCGAGATTTTGCAACAGAGGGACACTGAGATCTACCGTATCAGGATGCAACAGAGGGACACTGAGATCTACCGTATCAGGAGCCTCCATTAAATCTGGTCGATGAAGTACCAACCAGGCCATTAAGTAAGTATAGGGCAGCTCCAGCTTCGGAACGGACAGGCTGGGGGGGGGTTTCTTTTTCTCCTGGGTAAATGCGGAGATTAGTTGCCGCAATCCACTATGAATATCGGCCACCATAGCGGGAAGCAAAGATAATTTGCGACCTGTAGCCAGCTGGACGGCCGGATACAACACTTCCATTGGCATCGCATCTGCGGATTGATGAGGAACTACACATCTTTTTAACCATAAGGCTAGAAAACCTGCCAGCAGAGCAGTAGGGCTAATCGGAACACCAGCTTGCCACAGATAAGAGCGGAACTTAGTGCCGTGCAAAAATCCATCTTCTGAGCGCGAAGTATAAGAATGCGTGTTGGTTTTCTCTAACAAACGGTTAATTTCATCCATACTCAAGGGAGACAATCCGCACACATCTGCCGAACGGACATCCAGATTCTTGAAGAGATAATCAGCGAATTGTTTTAAACTGACTTGAGGAGACTTCTTTCTGGCTTTGGGCTCCATCTCGGCCATGGCTATATGATAATGACAGGTCAATTCCCATAGAGTGTCATAGGTCGCAGTCGAGCTATCTTTCATCTTAATCAGCTGATTGGTGGTCGGAAAGAACTCTTGATATGGGACATCGCCCATAGGCAAAGCAGACACTTGCATCATTTCATGCAGTGGTAGTCCAAGTTCCCCGTTCTTGGTAAAGAATGTATTGGTGTCCGGGTTGTAGATCTCGAACAAACAAAGGAAATGACTTACACTGCTCTGCAAGCCATGCATGGTGGCACGAATCGGGACATCCAACCCTAATCCTGCTAATTCTCGCCCAAAACGTTTCAACACATATTGGGTCATCCTGGTCCACCACCACTTGTTCCCAGAATAATGGACCCATCCATAACACCTGAAAGTCTCTCTGGGCAATCTTTTTCCTGCTGCCGCTAACCGGTTCTTCACAGTGTTGGCTTGCACTATCTTTTCGTTCTGAGGAATATTGTCTTGTCCTAAGACACCCGGATGAAGTCCTCTCACATGAGCTCTTTCACTGGAACCTGGAGTTGCTTCCTTTCCAATGAAACCACAATGAATGTGCTCGTGGTTTTCGGTTAATTTCCAGAACATCTCTCGTCCAACTGATAGGTTCCTGAACATTAACAGTGAATGATCCCGAGGGATAAAAGGCAGATATAAGAATGATGATCCACTCTGGTGCAACCATTGCGCAGGCTGGCAGAAAGCAATCTTCGGATCTTTTACCGAGTCACCAAATAAGAAATCTGGCTTCCTTATGCATTGATTCGAGTCTTGCTCCGAGATCAAGGGCGCATCTGTGATTAATCGTCGTAGAACACGACAACTACCTCGCTGGATTAATTCACTATCACTTCCGTTATAATCAGATTTAAACTGGGGAGAGAATTCAATTAACGGGATCCCCTCGTAATAAGAGTGGGTCACGCTACTCCGGCCAGTAATCACATCAGCAGTAAATGTGGTAGAAGGAAATCGGACTGATAAAAGAGGCATACACATAAATGGTGTAAGTGTCATCCTAAAATTTTAGAGAAAAACGGTATATCTCATTCTATAAGATATAGTCGTTATCTCATAACAGGTGTGACGATTTTCTATCCACCATATGTATAAAGGAGGTATGCGGGCATTATAACGGCATACCAAAACCTTTCAATACATATGGGATGATGTAAAATCGCCCCTGTGTATTATGAAGTGTGTTTTGTCAAAGCAAAACAAACACTTTTAAGCGTCGATCCCCTCAAAGGAGGATACCGGCTCTTCTCGAAGGTACCTCAAAGGATACAAACGAGGATCTGCAAGCAAATACAGGTGCATATATATATGGAATGGACGAAATACAATATTTAAATTCGTGAAAAGGTGAAAGAAATATACCTCCACGTGAGATCGCAGCAGGGGCAGCCTCCTCAGGGCTCTGAACAGTCGGTCGGATTCCCTTCCCTCGAGCTCTACGTGGCGACATGATGAGTATGTGATCTACATTGAAATCCAAGAGGAAGGTTAAGATTTTGAACATGAAATCGACAAAAAAATAGGACAAATACAACTGAAATGCTGCATGCACAGTCACAGGTTGCCAAAAGTCAAGATTTTGAAGAAAAGAGGGGAAACAGACCTTTCAAATCCAAATGAAATCTCTTCAAATCGAAGCACCACCAAAGTCAGAAACGAAGAGAAGAAGAAGAGGTGAAGAACTGGTCGAAAATCGCTCGAAAATCGCCCAAGAATCGCCTGAAAATCGCAAAAAAGTCGACGTGAAAAAACCCTAAAACCCTAAGTCCCGACTTTTATAGCCTCTGCCTCGCTGAGCGAGACAGAAAACTCTGTCTCGCCGAGCGAGACAGTAAACTTTTCTGTTTTGCACTATGGAACAGTGGAATACTCCAATGGGTACACGAGTCTAAACTGTATTCCCACCCTCAACAGGAAGTTTCTGGAGAATATTAATCTGAATATTCTTAAGGATAACCTGAGGAATTCTCAATGGATATACCAATTCAATGGTAAACGCTGAATTCACAAGAGCAAGTATCAACTTCAATTCAAGATCTCGACAACGGTCAAGCGATAAACGCGACGCCGGGAGAACGTTAGCTATTCTACGAAGAACTGGATAGACTAACAGCAGAAGAGGTTAAACATTGAAGCCATTTACAAGTCCTTTCATACGATCTATTCAGCCAAGCATTGAAGGGATCGTAAGTAAAATCTATCTTATCCAAAGTATCCCATGCTCCTCTATAAAAGAATGAGTCTGGAATACTTTGGAGGGGGTATCTGTAGGCGTCAAAAAATGCTAATAGATATCCCAAGCATAGAGAAGATCACTCAAAAATTCACAAGAAAGGATTTCATACTGTTTTGGAAAAATCAAAACAAGTATGAACTGTCTCGCCAGCGAGACAGTCTTTGCTGTCTCGCCAGCGAGACAGTGTTGAAATAGTCAAAACTACATTTGTAACTGCCCTACACGTGTCCATTAACTGCCAAGGGACGTGGGAAACATCATGGGCGAAAATCACGTGGATAACTGCCAAAATAACGGAGTTTGAAACGTGAGAGAACAGTTACAGCGAGAAACTGCCATTTTCCGAGACAGCATTTACTGTCTCGCTGAGCGAGACAGCAAATTTACTGTCTCGCGGGTCGAGACAGCAAACGCTGTCTCGCCCAGCGAGACAGTAAACACTGTCTCGCCGTACTGACTTCTTCGATTGTTAAGTTTTTGCAGTTACTGACCCTTGAGGCTATAAATACCCCCCTAGGGTCACTTCTGACGAGGATCGAGCATTTGTTAGAGCATTCCAGAGCAGAGAGAGCAGAGATTTGAGTTCTTTTCTTGCAACGCCTTGAAATTAAGCTTCGACTTGATTTTAAGAAGAACGACTATCTTACTTCGATAAGATATCGTTTCAATTTCTACTTCGATAACGAAGTTAGAATCATAAGCCCCCTCTTCACGATCTGTGAATCGGCGGTCCACGAACCAAAGCGTTCCCGGCACAGGCAAAGTCCCACGAAAACGAGAATTGATAGACGATTTTCGTGTTTGTTTCTCAAGAGTTGTAATTTTTGTTTTGTTGTGTAGAAAAAGTCTTATAAAAAGATTATTCTTTCGAATTTGTTAGTCCAATATTTGTTTTCACATGAATTAACATTCGGACTAACCTAAAATAGTCAAAAGTAACATTTGTTTAGTCTAGTCCAATATTTGTTTTCACATGAATTAACATTCGGACTAACCTAAAATAGTCAAAAGTAACATTTGTTTTTTTTAGGGGGAATATGACCATCTAGACCAATATATAACCAAAATGATATTTTTTTTTACTCTCAAATCAACTAATACAATATGAATACATTTTTTGGGAAAAAAAGTTTATATTGGCCATGGCCTGGCCTGGAAGATAACATACTACCCTACATATGTTATGATACAATAAAGAACAATATTCATTTAACAAAACGCAGTCGTAGAAACTAGAACATCTAACTAAAAGTGAAATTCTTCCAACGAAGTATTAAATAAATTTTCAAAGAAAAAGTATTGCGTAGTCCTTAAACATGAGGGAAAAAAGGACGGCAACTATTTTCTGTGATTTTAGAATATAGTTCTAGTTGAGAGTTTTAAAATATATATTCCACTCTTTATAGTATAGTGGTGCGTAGTTTGAGTCCACAAATGTCGTGCTATAACTAATCAGTAGATTTTAGATGAGCTTCTTAAAGGAAGTCCAAAAAAGCGAACCAAGGGAACTATGGTAGGCGTGGGTTGGGCCGGGCTTGACCCATGAA
>NC_033798.1:88557873-88575373 GCF_001876935.1 Asparagus officinalis
TGATACGTTAGCTATTTACGAGAACTGGATGCCCTAACAGCAGAGGAGGGTTAAACATTGAGCCATTTACAAGTCTGTTCATCGATCTATTTCAGCACATTGAAGGGATCGTAAGGTAACATCTATCTTATCCAAGTATCCCTGCTCCTCTATATAAAGAATGAGGTCTAAATACTTTGGAGGGGGTATCTGTAGGCATCCAAAAATGCTAATAGATATGCCAAGATAGATAAGATCATTCAAAAATTCACAAAGAAAGGATTTATACTGTTTTGAAAATCAAAAACAAGTATGACGTCTCGGCAGCGAGGAGTCTTTGCTGTCTCGCAGCGAGACGATCTTTGCAATGTTCCAGCGGCAGTGTTGAAATAGCTCAAAAACTACATTTAGTAACTGCCCTACAGTGTCTTAATGACTGCCAAGGAGTCGGGGGAACATTATCGCGGCCGAAAATCTACGTGGATTATCAATATTATAACGAGTTTGAAACGTGGAAGAGTGTAAACAGCGAGAAACTGCCATTTCGAGACCAGCACTTTACCTGTCTCGCTGCGACGCACAGACAAATTTAGCTCGTCTCCGCACAACGCTGTCCATGCCACAGCAAACGCAGCTCCCACAAAGTAACGAATGTCTGCGTGACTGACTTCTTCGATTATTAGATTTTGACAGTTTACAGCCTTTGAGGCTATAAATACCCCCTAGGGTCATTCTGAGAGGATTCGAGCATTTGTTAGGCATTGTCCAGAGCAGAGAGAGGCAGAGATTGGATTCTTTTCTTGCAACGCTTGAAATAGCTTGTGACTTGATTTTGAAGAAACGACTATTTACTTCGAATAAGATATCGTTTTCATTTCTACTTCGATACGAGGTTAGAATCATAGCCCCTCTTCACGATCTGTGAAATCGCGGTCACAGACAAGCGTTCCCGGCACGAGCAAGTCACGAAAAGAGAATTGTAGAGATTTTCTGTTGTTTCTTTCAAGGTTGTAATTTTTGATTTGTTGTGTAGAAGAGTCTATAAAAAAGATTTTCTTTGATTTGTTGCTATCGAACAAAGTTAATATTCCCACAGCGACTTTTTGACCAAACACCAGTGATTACTAATATGATTGTTTTTATTAAAATTTTAATTTATTTTATGATATGTATTTTCGAAAAGTTAAAAAATTAGATCGGCGGGGACCAACCAGTGTCCGGGTCGGCCGTCCAGGTTCGTTTTTCTACGGCTCGTAGCGCGTTTTCCGGGCGAGGGGGCCTGTTTGAGCAGGATTATATATATATATATATAATTATATATATTATATTTATATATATTTATATATAATTATATATATATGTTATATATATATTATATATATATTTTTATTAATATTTTCAGTGAATTATTTTTATCTGTCCAATATTTGTTTCATGTAATAAGATTCGGACTACCAAAATAGTCAAAGTACATTTGTTTTTTTTGGGGGAATATGACTCTAGAGCAATATATAACCAATGATATTTTTTTTTAATCTCAAATCAATACTACAATATGATATATCATTTTTGGGAAAAAGTTTATATTGGCCATTGGCCTGGCTGAACATAAATACTACCCTACATATGTTATGCTAACGCATAAAGAACATTATTCATTTAAAACGCCAGGTCGTAGACTAGAACATTAACTAAAGAGTGAATTCTCAACGAAGTATTAATAAATTTTCAAAGAAAAGTATTGCGTAGTCCTTAACATAGGGCAAACAAGGGCGGCAATTTTTCTGTGATTTTAGAATTGAGTTCTAGTTGAGAGTTTAAATATATATTCCCTCTTATAGTATAGTGGTGCGTAGTTTGGATCCACAAATGTTCGGTGCTATAACTACATGAGTAGATTTTAGATGAGCTTGCTTAAAGGAATCCAAAAAGCGAACAAGGGAACTATGGTTTAGGCGTGGGGTGGGCGGGCTTGACCCCGCAACTGGCCTGTTAGGTTTAGTCCGAGTCGGTACAGACCCGGTCCCGGGCAGGTCTCAATGGCCGGGTGAAGAGCTTTGCCTTACGTCTTAGAACTACACCAGCCACAGCCCACAGCACGCATGGGGCCAAGCCGGGTCACGACGGTTGGGGTCGTGGGTCGGCTCGCAATCTTTTTTTTCTATTCAATTTTTTTCTTTTCAATGGCTTTTCAAATTTTCTGCTAGATTAGTATGCATAGTTTAAAGAGGAAAACATGTATTTTATCTTTTTTTGAAAAGTGTAAACCATATAAATTTACAATTAATAATGGAATTATCTCAAACGATAAAAGATTCATAATAATTTGAATGTTTTTAGTAAATCAAAATGATTATAAATATTCATCAAAATACTGAATAGAGCTTAGAAAATCTATATTATTACTAATAGCAGAACTCAAACAACTGGAGGTTACAACTTTTGGTTCCACATCTTCAGTAATTTTGCCAGTTTTTGTATATCCTAACATTACCACCATAATATATACATATGAACATGGTTCTCAACCCTGTTTTTACTTTTTTTTTAAAAACAACTGGAGGTTACAACTTTTAATCGAGTACTACTAAAATACATCAAAATATAACTGCCACCTTAGGCGAGGAGAGCCTGGTTAGGCCGGGCCAGGTATAACTTGAGTCAGGCCTCTTTTTTTGTCTGCGGGTTCAAAGCGAAACCTAGCCCAGCCTACAGCTCGGGCAGATTACGGGCTAGTTTAGGCCCAACCTACTGTGGTCCGGATCGGGTCTTGACCCCAAGCCAGCTAGGCCAGTTTGGTAGTTCAAACCAGCCCGCACCACCACCTAAAGGAAACTGCCTACACAGGTCGATATCATTAAACTTTCATTAGCCTATAAGGCCATCTACGGGACAACATTGATGAATTAATCTCAGAAAAATATGGTAATTTTTCTTTGGCTCGGTGAAAAGATGTTTTTCTTGTTGGAAATTTGTGCTAATTACATGTAAAATATGCAACGAAAGACTATAAGTATAATAATATTTAGCATGTAGAGAGCATAAAATACAAGCTAGGACCATCCTAATTAAATCTAACATGATCCCTATAATAAAGAGAGCAACCAAGAGCTTTGAAGATTTACTTTCGTAGCGTGATTCGATGATAGATCGAACAACCCCTAGCTCGTTCTTCTTCTTGTTGTAAACCTTCTTGTAGTGGATGTCCAAGTCTTCAAGTGAGCTTGATAAAATCGGAGTCTTCTTGAGACACAAGGTAAGATATCCACTCCGGGGTACTTTAAAATCCTACTACTTCCTCTTACTCAAAGATTGCTAGAGTTTAGTAAGAGGTAGAGCTCTCTTTTATTCTCTTATGAAAAAACCACTTAGCCAATTTTCTATAACATTTCCATAAGAGAGAGAACTCATATATATATAGTGAGATATGTCATGACTCATCTCATAAGTCATGTCATGAGTCATCTAAATGTAATGATTCCTTTCATGAGTCATGCAATGACTCATCTCATGAGTCATGCAAAGAGTCATGAAGAATCAAAACTATGTGCTAAAACCATGTTCCCAAAGCATACCACATTAATGACTCATCCCATGACTCATTAATCAATGTATAATGAAGTATGTATTTCATAAATGAAAATATCACATCAATACAGCGTTTCATAAATATGGTATTACGTAATTTTTCAATCATTAACTAATAAGTCATCATATGACCAAAAAATCAATGAGTTGACCAAAAGTCAACTGTTAACCAAAAAATCAACCAATTTACTAAAAGTTAACTTTATTGAAAAATACTGGAATTCATTTTTTAAGCACATAGTATTTTGATTTTACCAATACATATAATCGTTTATGTGTATCCGGTAAAAATCATATATGCGTATCAATCATACATATTTAATTCTATAAATTATATTTCATAGGATTCAAGTACACGCTTGGTGTGAATCTAGGGCCCAACTTAAGACTTGACAGTGGATTATATCCGCAAGTACAACAGAGGTGCTAGCTACACATGAAGACTATTCGGGTATAAATTATGATAAATGTCTGCAAGATACTTACACAATTTTATCAGGATCACTCAGTGATAACATTGTACAGTCCGGTATCTTCATCAAATAATGTCAAACTATCGAGCCTAGGGTATGATAAACTGTCAAACCCTAATAGCTTGATTAGTGTTTGTTTATATTAAACTCATAACCTTTAAGATCAAACTGACACTCAGTTTATCTTATTTACCTTGGCCAATGATTTTCAGGCTATAGTTATATTAAACAATCGTATGACATCAATCCCCTATACTAAGAGAGATGAATCCCATCTTGGTATCTCAACATCTACTTATGTCTCGAATGCACCCAACAAGAACCGTTATGCATAACTTAATGAGAATCGTGGTTAGGTAAAAATCTAAGTATACCTATACTGACATGTAAGATATTGCACTCATGCTAAAAATACCCTAGAGGGGGGTGAATAGGGTAATGTGCTAATCTAATCCGATTTATGCCAAATTAAAACTTCTAATGAATGTATTCTTGCAAGTATGATATACAAATTAATATGAGAAAGAATATGTAATATAAACAAATGCAATATCCTAGCAATGTGATATACAAGAGATATATGCAAGGATATATAAACAGAGAGAAAACAAGCACACAATGAAAGTGTGATAGTGCAAACAATCAACACAAACACACGGAGATGTTCACGAGGTTCAGTTCTCTGACCTACATCCCTGCTCCCCACTCCCGAGAAGAAATCCACTATCACAACGGGTTTTTAACGTTTACCCAAAACGTTTACACCTCATAATCTCGGTTTTCTGGTTCACCAAAAACTTTACAATCCACACTCTTACAATCACACTCTACACCCTCTAAGTGTTGACCTAGCCCGTGTCCTCCTCCTCAAGTACTCGGAATTACTACCTCTCCCTAGGCTTTACTACCGACGCCACTCCTCTTAGAATCGACCCCGTCTCTCACCACACACTCCTCTTGGTATATAAGTATATTACAAAGTGTATCTCACAATTAAAGCTCGAATAGAAATTTGTTCTCTAATATGGATGAGAACTCAATTAAGCTCAACTCAATGCTACAAACTTACAACCCCAAATATACTATGTGTGAAAATACTAAAAGCTCAAGTGGGCGTGTGTAATAAAGAGAATAAATCAAAACTAAACTCAATATAAACTCTAGGTTAATAAAATGATAATCAAACAAATATATAAATGTAAAGCTAGATTGAGTTTAGAAAAACTTCTATATAGATCAAGAGAGAGAGAGAGAGAGAGAGAGAGAGAGAGAGATGGAATTAGAGCCCAAACAAGGAATGGGTGATCTTCTCTAGCTCTTGTGAAAATCTCTTCACAAAACCAAACTTGTAAATAAGGCTTAAGCACCTTTAAACACACTTAAACACAACTTAAAACTCTCTAAAACTTGTTTAAAACATTCTCTTGGTTGGTGGGAGAGTTTAATGTTGAGGGGTATATATACCAATCCAACACAACAGCAAAAACCCAAAGAAAATGACCAAAAACCCACACAAAAATAAAACTAGAAGCTAGCCGTTACTGTGCAACGGTCATACTGGCGGTCGATCGCAGAGCCATGGCCGGTCAACCGTGAAAGGCTAAAGAACAGAGCAAAGTCTCTGGACTTTTGGCGGTCGACCACCGCGACCACTCCGGTCGACCGCAGACTGATATTTCAGATACACAAATTTTAAAAATAGTTTTCTGACTTTTAAACTTGATTTAAAAATAGCAGAAAAATTCAGAAAAATTTAAACCTTTGGAAAATGATTATAAACATGAAAACAAACAAATATCACTTCCCATTTGTGAAATATCCTCATTTTACAAAATCACTTAAAATACAAAGTCTCGAAAACACTTGATTTTGACAAAATGACTTAATTAAACAACCTCTTGAAACATTTTGAATGGATTTATAGACTTATACAATATATGAAAATAGTGTAAACAAGTCTTCAATCCATAAACATATAACTTTGCAAATAAACGTCTTTAATCCATAAATAAAATCTTTGTAAACAAGTTCAAAACAACTTATTAATGAATTTATAGACTTTTGGAAGATGTAAAACAATATTGTTAAGTCTATAATTCACAAACACATGTAAATACAAAACTAGTGTATATGTATATGAGAATGTATATTAGTTTCATATATAAACTTGAAAGCTATTAAATCAAAACATGCATATATATATATATATATATATATATATAAAACCAAAACTTATGTGTGTGTATGTGATTGAGCTTGAAGTATCTACACACAAGTATAAACCTAAAACTAAATATGCCCAAGCTTGATGAAGGTCTTCAATGAGCTCGAATTGGTAAACTTGTGGATGAAGCTTGAACTTGAATCTTTAACTTGAATTGCATTACTTCACTCTACTATTCCGCCAACCTCCATTGGATATGATTATGAAAGCTCGATTCCATCTATCCTCCAACAGATATGATCGTGAATGCTCTATTCCATCTAACCTTCAACATGTTGTTTGTCTAGAATACCTAATGAATAAACACAAATACTAGACAAATAATATTAGGGATTGTTTGTAAAATCATCAAAATAAGATTAGAAGATGTAGGCTCATAACATGAGACCTAACACTTGTCTCAGGTCAAGAGATTACTTTGTACTATATCACTTGAGAACTCTATTTGACAGTTAAGTATAATTACCAACTAGACATTCTCGGTGAGTCGTTCAGTCAGCTCATTTTCTAATGAGTCACCTGTATACTATATCTTGATGTCTCATATCAATGATCCAAGATATGGATCATCATCCTACCAAAGGAGAAATGGAGTATACACTAGTCTTCCCAAAATGATAATGTCTCATTTCTACACTTCATCGACTAGGAACATTTTAGAATATACATTAACGACAAATCAGATCTCTTCATTACGATCATCTCCGAAATGTCTGATAGTCTAGTATCATTCTAAGGAATTTATTTGTATTAAAATACCAGATAAATCTGATTAAAATAGCATACTATCATTTTGAACAAGAATGTTATATTCATAAGATCCTGTTATAATATACAATTATTACCTACATATCACCTATATCTAACATTTCTCTAGTAAAAAAATCACTAAGGAAATTTTTTGAGGATGTTTCTTGTCCACTACCAAGAATAAATGTGCGATCACAAACTGTAGAACGCTTGAAACAAAAAGAGCGAGGGTAAATTTTTCCCAAAATCTTAATCCCTTCTAAGTGATTAGTATCTGGATTATAAAGATGGGGATAAGGCGGATTTAAACTAGTCCTGAATTTGGATATTACTTAATCCCACCTTAAAAATAGTCTGATCCACTAAAAATGGGCCGGTTTTGAAAAATATTTAGCAAAACCGACCATTTTGCTAAATATTTAGTAAAACCAACTTGTTTTTAGCTAGCTCACAACTGGTCAAAAAGATGTCAGTTTTGCTGAATTTGGATTTTGAAACAAATGGGACTAGTAGTCCCATGTGTTTAGCGGTTGCTAATTGGCCACTAAACTAAACTCAGAAAACCTACGAGACTACTAGTCCCGTAGGTTTTCTCTTCACAAACATCCAAATATAAACGACCAATTTCTACACAATTCCCACCCAAAATCTAAATTTTAATGAGTCCATCTGCAAATTCCTAACATAAATTGGGAATCAGATTTCAACTCAAAAACCAAACTTCGAATGCTCCAGTTGAAGCACAAATTAAGAAATAGGAACCAATTACTACACAAACCCCATCAAAATCCAATCTTTAACACTTCAACTCACTAGCTTCTACTGAAATTTGAGAAGAATTACCTAGCATACGAAGCCAGCAGTCGCCATCCCCCGATCCAACGGCAAAGAGAGGACTTTTCCAAACCTGACCTCCTGGGAGTTTAAGAACACTGCCATTGCCATCCAGCAGATCCGATTCGCTTCTCATCGGAGCCCTAAAACCCTAAAAATCAACAAAAGATTCAAATCACCCATAAATTCCCACTAGTTTGTAGTAGTCCGTGAGTTTTGTATTTGTGAAGAGAAAACTCACTGAATTAGTAGTCCCGTGGGTTTTTTGAGTTTAGTTTAGTGGCCGATTAGCGTCCACTAAACACACGGGACTACTAGTTTCGTGTGTTTCAAAATCCAAATTCAGCAGAACCGTTTTCTTTTTGGCCTGCCTTGGTGGGCTGACCAAAAAGATGTTGGTTTTGCTAAATATTTAGCAAAATAGTAGGTTTTACTAAATATTTTTCAAAACTAGCCTATTAAAAAAAATTCCAAAAAATGAACAGGTGAGTAAAAGATGCATGTGGGGCTGGACTATTTTGAAACAAACATGGCCTGATACTTGCATTATGATGATTGTTTTAGCACATAGCAATCTACTTATTTGTCATTTTATGTAGCGTTGCTATCAAAATGGGTCATGTCAAGTTATTGGGCGGTAGAGAGTTTGAATATTTCCATCTGAATAATAAATTCATTTCAAACTATTTGTGATTGTGGTAAGAGAAGATTTCTGCTTGTTAATTTGAACAGTCTTAAAAATTGGGGGAAAACACTGAATTTAGAACATTGTCCTTGAGATTCTTCCACATTTGTTCATGCGTCTAACATAATTGTCTAACATAGCTGTCAGGAGATATCCGAAACGATTTTTCAATAGGATCTAAAATAATTTGTTATTGTTATATATTATATTATAATTTTTATAATAATATTATTTTATTATTAAATATAATATATTATTATTATTAATATTATATAAATTATATTATATTTACTATACAATATATTATTATAATATTATTATTATATTGTTATTTTATTTTTAAATATATTACTATTATATAATATTTTATAATTATTAATTTATTATAGTGTATTTATTAAAAAGTTAATAATATTATAGCGATAGTTGATGACTACGACCAAACAGTCAATCGGATCCGGGTTGGGATCGGTTCTGATCCATAACTGGATCGGTCCCCCTGGGTCCTCGTCGGAACGGGGTAGGGGAGAGTGATGGAGGGGTCGCTCCCTTCTTCAACTTTATGCCAGGTTCTCGAACGGGGGCTTGATGTCTAAGCTGCACAGACAAGAAGAACCCGTGAGAGGTCAGAGACCGATTCCCCTATGGTTCCTCCGACGGCCAAGTTAGTAAAACTTGAGTGGAGAATGGGAAGGTCAGGAACCGATGTGGTTCTTGAAGTGGTAATGTACATGTCTAGAGGATCTACGTGAGCTCCCATGTGTAAGCGAAGAACTGTGGGTTCTTTTTAGAGAGAGAGAGAGAGAGAGAGAGAGCAAGCCTTAGATTTTGTTCTCCTCTTTTCCCCCCCTCCTTGTCGGTTAGGAGTCTACCTGTATATATCTCCATCATAGGGATAAATTGGTCACTTCTAGCCAAGCATAGGGAGATGGTGGTGAAGTGTGGGCTTAGAGCCAAGTCATTCCTTGCTTTACAGGTGTCGGCTGGCGACTCGAGGGGAAGACATTTTGGCACAGGAGAGGGTGTCTTCGCATTTTTCGGGAAGTGATTGAGGGCGTGACAGAAGGCACGCTGGCATGCTGAATCATCTCTCTCTTTACAGGTGTTGGTTGGTGACTGGAGGGGAAATTACTTCGGCACGGGAGAGGGTGTCTCCGCATTTTTCGGGAAGTGATAGAGAGCATGACAGAAGGCACGTGGGTGACTGACAAATCATGGAGACTGTCAGGCCAGAATTCGGAAAAGGTTTGTCCGAGGTGGACTGGGATGCTGACATGTACTCTGGGAGAGAGGTTTGAGGTGGACATCATTCCTCAACTTAGTCGACAGCAGGGAATATCCACCAAGTTGCCTTAGTGAGTTGCCAAGTGAATGATCGAGTGGCCTAGGTGGGTCGTCCTCGGCGATAGGGTTGACTAATCCTGCCTTTTGTGTCGGCACAGGAGAAGGTCGACTTGATGAGTCGGCGGGGTCAAGGCCTCTGTTGGGCTTGGACCGCTTAAGTAGGTTGAGGCCAGTTTGCCAAGGCTCTTGTTGTATCATTTTGCAAATACCCGTATCTTGGATTAGTAAACACCATAACAGCGATTATACTATTGTGTAGCATATTATTATATCATTATTATATCATTATTTATTATTAATAATTTTTATTATTTTTTATTAGTTTATTTATATTTTATTATTATTTATTATTATATAGTACATTGTTAACATATTAAATACTAGTATTTTATATGTTATTATATTATTATGTAAGATATTTTATTTATTATGTTTTTATATTATTTAATAAATATTACTAATATATTAGATTAACTATAAATGTTAGATATTATATTAACATATTCTCAAACTCAAAACTAAAACACCAAACTTAACACATTTTTAGGTGTTTTGAAATAAGTGTTGTGTTTTTTGTTTGAGGATGATTTAGCTCAAAAAACACTATGTTTTCTAAATGCATGGTGTTTTATTTTTGTTAAAAACACAATGGAAATAAGTAAAACACTATGATATCCTATCGGAGACTAAGTTAATGATCTGACCAGAAACGTTTAAAATGAGGATTAGCTAATTTTTCTGCTTGTGTTGAGAAGTATGACAAAAGGAAGTGACCAGAATACTGTTCTTCTACTGTTAAATAGCACGTTAATTTGGAATGTTCATTCTGATGTTAAGATATTTGGACAAAGAAAAAATAAAAAGGAAAAGATACTGGAGTTTTTTTTTTCAAAATTCCCGACCAAACATTAGGATTAACAAGCATAGTTAAGAAAGCTTTTCATGATTAGGCAGTAGACCTTTACTACCTTATAAAATGAAAGATTCGTAATAGCAAAATTATGAAAGCGTTTAGGTTGAATAAAGAAGGGGATGAATGGATAAAATATGACGACACGGAGAATTTGGTAAGGGGACAACATCAAGGCAAGCACGTAGGGGTCTTCATTTGGTTTGGAGCAATACAAGTCTTTAGCTACCCTTTTGGACTAGCCTCATCATCGCCCTAGGTATCTTCACACTTTTCTTCCTTGTCTTTGTCATTTGTTTGTCTGTTGACAATTCGTCTTTCAGCTGTAGTTATGATTGAGCAGAAATCCCGTAAAGGATGTTCTATTAAAAAAAAAGTTAAAATTATCAAATTGGATTATTATTGTTAGGTCTAAGGGCCTGTTTGGATTTGTAGGGGGTGAAGGGAAGTTAAGGAAAACTGAGTGAAGGGAAGGGAAGAGAAGGGAAGGGAAGGGAAGGGAATTCCCTTCCCCTTGATTACACCCCAATTTGGGGGGTAACATTTTTTATACTATTAGGGGGTGAACCAAGGTGAATGGAGGTGAATTAACTTCACCTCCTAAGTGTTCCCAAACAAGATGAATGGAGGTGAATGGTTCCCCTAACTTTCCTTCACCCTCATTCCCCTCAATCCAAACAAGCCCTAAATACTAGTTGGTACATATCGATTTCTCTAGACAGCAATAGCAAATTGGGACAATAAGTTATAAAAATGGATCGGCAGCTAATTTTCCAGCAAGTTCATGTCATGTAACAAATAATGTGACGTTGAAGTTGCTTGTTCGGCTGATATGTCAGACACAGCTAGTCTCATTTATTTAGAGGGTGTATGGTTCAATTTCTACAAATTATAGAAAATGTTTTTCATTCAAAATATAATTTTCTTGTATTTCTTTAAAAAATTATAGAAAAAAAATTTGATAAGTCAAAAAGTACTAATTTTCTTGTTTTTTGTACTTTGCTTGTTTAGTTCAAAACAAGAAAATAGCCCATAACTTTATAAAAAATAACATGATTTCCTATAATTTGTAGAAATTGAACAAAACACCCCCTAATTTTATAGAAAAATGCCAACTTTATAGAAAAGTGTTAATGTGGTGTTAGATTTCTGGGTGATTACCGTCCATTTTGAGAGGAAATTAATTTTTGTAAATTTTGGTACTTTTCTGAATTTACAGAAAACATTTTTATAAATTTTTTTGAACCAAACACAGTTTAAGGAAATCTACATAATATTTTTAATTATAAAAATGTCATTGTCAGCCATGTTAGTTTTCTATAAAATTGTTGAACCAAACACCCCCTTAGTAAAAGAACCCCCAATTTTATCCCAAGGGAGGAGAAGAACCTCCAATTTTGAATACTACATTCTGGATATACTAGAAATTTAGTTTTTTATACTGTCATTTATTGATGATACTGATATTATATTGTACTAATTTAGAATTTATTCACAAAGTTATTTTCTTTTCCTATTTATCCTTCACGAATTCTACACAGGGTCTAACAAGTTTTCATATTGAAAATACATTCCATTCTCCAAAAAAAAAACGTGATGCCTATCACGTTTGCATTGAATCCTTTTATTTTTCACCTTCAATCACGGTGCAAGAGCGAATATGTAGGAGAGAGAAGGAGATGACCACACAACTGCCATCATCTCTCTCTCTCTCTCTCTCTCTCTCTCTCTCTCTCACGGGATTCATTATCGTGCAAGTAAAATTGAGATGTCTAGGGAGGGACTCATGGTCAGCAGCTCTCCACGGGGGAGTGTATCTCTCCAGGCTATTGCCCGTTGTTGGTCAGGAGTTCGAATCCTCGTAGCCGCATTCACCTGGTTTCCCTTGGTTTAAGGGTGGGGACGAAAACCTGGGGTTTTATTGGTCACCAAATCCACCTCAGCCCGTTGTATGCTCACCAGTTCGCGTCCCAGTGGTCCCCATGCTGCTCGTCCGCGCTCTACCCATGGGGATGAGCCCCTGATATTAAGGGTAGCTCCTTGTAGATGTGAAGGGAACAAGGGGAATCGAACCAGGGCCACTGGCGGGGCTCCGAAGGAGTTAAACTGAGCTGGGGTGACCAAGTTTCCCTTGTCATTAAAAAAAAAAAAATTGAGACCGAAGGAGTTAAACTGAGCTGGGGTGACCAAGTTTCCCTTGTCATTAAAAAAAAAAAAATTGAGATGTCTAGGGAACTTTTTACCTTGTGATGAATATTGGAAAATTGTATCTACAATAAAAATATGCCCAAAGTCTTAATTTGCTTGTAATGAATATTGAAAAAACAATGCATAAAGGAGAAAATCCAATCAAAGATATGTGAATGAGATCACAAATCCGACCCTAGTAAGATTTAACTCATCTATCCAATACAACAATTCAAGATGGTCAATATTGAAATATCAACTAGGGCGACCTGGGCTTCGACCCGATGGGTCGGATGACATTTAAGCCCAGTCCTAGACATGGGCGCTTGGGGCAAAACCTGCCCTTGACTAGGATGGGTCAAGATCGGGTTAAGAAAACTAGAAGGAGCTAGGTTACACAGACCTGGTCGGGTTTGTTAGCCCCAATGAGCCAAAAATGGCCTGAAAAAACCAGATCGATCCAGTAACCGTGAGCCCTAACGGGCAACATTGGTCAAAAAAGGTAGACCAAACCAGGCAGCTTGGCCCCGCTCGGTGCTCGGCAGACCCCAAACAGGAAAAGAGACTAGTTTGGGTACTTTTGTCCAAAATATCCCCAAAAATGATAGAAAAGATTAAAAATTGAGGGTATTTTAGTCATTTGTCTAGGGTTGCATCCATAAATAGAGGAGAGTGTTCATTTGGTGTTTCATTCAAAACTCACTCTCTTCTCTCTTAATACTTTCTAATTCTCTCTCTTAACGCTCTAATTCTCTCAAATTCTCTCAAAGTTTTCATCGGCTTCATCCTCTAATTACGATTTCTTTGAATGTGAAAATGCAACTCCAACTCCAGACTTGAGTCCTACTATTGAGCCTGGGCCAAAACCAGAAGAAGTTGTTCCACAGTCTTGAGCTTCTAAAAGATCGAGCTTGAAAGTGTGAAATTTATTTGAAAAGATTGAAATTAGAGATAATAATATAGCTATTATTGACCAAAAGGCGAAATGTCTTGTATGTGGCAAATGCGCCAAGAAAATAAATGTGAAACATCCATATATATGAGACTATCTACCTCAGACGGCATATGTTAAGCCATAACAAAAGGCAATGACTATCCCAACACAAAATTTGTCATTCTCTTCTCTCTTAATCATCTTCTGCATGTAGCCTCAATACATTTAGTATTAATACAGCTAAACCCAGGAAATGCGTCATCAAGTTTGTTATACTTGAAAATATATATTCTAAAATGGTAGAAGATGATGAGTTTAAAAAAAATGATTCAAGATGTTTTTTATCCCGCTTTTCAAAAAATTTCTCACCAAACTTGTCAATATGAATTTTTAAAATAGAATCAATAGGAAAAAAAATTAAATTTGTATTTTCAAAGTTTAAATTGTCGATGTTCTCTAACTTTCGATATTTAGACATCTAAAGCATAGTTTGATTATCTAAGTATCACAAACACACTGGATTGATGACACTTGGAAAACAGATAAAAGAGTTGTGCATTTTATTTCATTTGAAGATGCACATATTGGTGAAAAAATTGTTGCAAATTACTTAATGGGAGAACTTGAAAAATTAGAAATTCCAGAAAAAAAATTTACTCTTACACTGGATAACGCAAGCAATAATAATATAGATGTGTTGGATTTAATCTAATAAATCTATTTGTGGGCACATATGATTAAACAATATGTATTGCTATCTTTCAGGATAACCCACTAAAGTGATCAATTAAGTTGGGTTAATTTGGTATTTAAATGATCATGGGGTCATATGTGCAGATACCAGGTTGTAATTGTAATTTATTGAGGGGCTAAATTACAAAAGTACAACATCTATAAATAAGGGGTTATGGTCCCTAACCTAGGGTTACATTCTCTAATTCTCTACACCCCCATCTAGCTAGAGAAATTCGGTTTTAGAGAGAACCCTAAGGTTAGAAGATCCAAAACCCAAAATCAAGATCAAGCAATGGATTCAGGTATAAGCTTCCGCTCTTTTAGATCCTTGTTAATCTCTTTGAATTAATCATGGCTATATGGTTTTTAGATCTCAAGTTTTATGATGTAGATCTAACAAGTGGTATCAGAGCAATTGGTTTTAAAAATCCATTTACAACCAATTGGTTTTGCACCTTCTGGCAATGGGACAAGTTCCCAAACCTTATTGTCTTGCATAGACTTATACTCTTCATTCATGGCATCAATCCACTGTTGAGAGTTAGAACTTTTCATGGCCTGAGAGAAGTTGATTGGATCATCTTCTAACATTCCACTACTTTCCTCATGTTCTTGGAGAAATACAATATAATCATCCGGAATAGCATTTCTCCTTTCTCTCGTGGATCTCCTTAATGGCACTGGTTCTTGAGGTTGTTGAGTTTGTTCTTCTGGAACAGGGAGTTGTTCAACATTATCATCTTGAGGTTCCGGATTTACTTCTTGAGCAACAACAGGTATAGGAACCTGAATATTGTCAAAAGTAACTGTATGGATTGGATCTGAAGCCAATTCCTCCTCAAAACTAATGTCTCTAACCTTATTTCTCCCCCCAAACTCAACATCCTCAAAGAATGTTGCTGTTCCCGTCTCAAAAATATTCCTTATAGTGGGATCATAAAACTTATAGCCCCTAGAGCGATCAGGGTACCCAATAAAGTAGCTGCTAACTGTTTTGGAGTCCAATTTCTTTTCATTCGGCCTATAAGGCCTTGCCTCAGCTGGACATCCCCAAATATGTAAATGCTTTAAACTGGGCTTTCGACCAGTCCAAAGCTCATAAGGTGTTTTAGCAACTGCTTTACTTGGCACTCTATTCAGAATGTAAGCTGCTGTCTTAAGTGCTTCTCCCCAGAGTGACTCTGGTAAAGAAGAATGAGCAATCATACTTCTTACCATATCCTTAAGAGTCCTGTTTCGTCTTTCAGCTACACCATTCATGCTAGGTGAACCCGGCATAGTGTACTGTGGGACGATACCGCATTCCTCTAGGTATCTAGCAAATGGTCCTGGACGTTGTTCACCTGAACCATCATATCTACCGTAGTACTCACCACCACGATCAGATCTGACGGTTTTAATTCTTCTGTTGAGTTGATTCTCAACTTCAGCTTTATAGGCTTTGAACATGTCCAGAGACTCAGATTTTTCATGAATAAGATATAGGTGCCCATAACGTGAGTAATCGTCTATGAATGATATAAAATATTGTTGACCATTCCAGGATTCCGTAGGGAATGGCCCACAAATATCCGTATGTATCAATTCTAAGACATCCGAAGATCTGTTGGCACCTAATCTCTTCACTTTGGTCTGTTTTCCCTTGATACATTCAACACATACGTCGAAGTCCGAAAAATCAAGGGAATCCAAAATGCCATCAGACACAAGACGCTCAACTCTACCTTTTGAGATATGACCTAAGCGCTTATGCCATAATGTCGCCGAATTTTCCTTATTTAATTTACGCTTAGTACCACGTGATTCCACATGCAAGGATTCATTGTAAGAAGCAATTGTATCAAGCAAATATAGGTTGTCATAAATACTCAAGTAACCGGTTCCCACAACATTTGAATTAAAAGATAAACTGAATTGACTGTTTCCAAATGAACAAGAATAACCTGATTTGTCCAATACAGAAACAGAAACCAAATTCCGTCTAAAAGACGGTACTACAAAAGTATCTTTTAAATCCAAATAATAACCAGTTCCTAACAACAACCTAAAGTGCCCAATTGCTTCCACATCTACCGATTGTCCGTCGCCCACAAAGATGTGTCTTTCAACATCACTTGGCTTTCGGTAGCTCAGGCAACCCTGCATAGAAACACTTATGTGAGTAGTAGCACCAGAGTCTAACCACCAAGTGTTTCTAGGTACTGAAGCTAAATTAACCTCAGAACAGACCAAAGCAAGGAACGTACCCTTATTATCACGCCAGGCGTGATATTTTGTACAGTCCTTCTTTACATGTCCAGGCTTCTTACAGAAGAAACAACCCTGATTATCCTTATGTTGTTTCTTCTCAACTGGACCCTTAGCAGCTTCCTTATCATTCTTCCTTTTCTTGCCCTTATCCTTAGAGGCATAGGCCAAATGAGCACTTTCTGTCTTATCTTGCTTCAACCTGTCTTCTTCTTGCACACAGTATGAAATGAGCTCATTTAGAGTCCATTTCTCCTTTTGACAGTTATAACTGACCTTAAATTGGTTAAACTGTGCAGGAAGAGACAACAAAACCAGATGCACTAATAACTCGTCACAAAGATCGAGTTTAAGTGCCTTAAGCTTTGAAGCAATATGAGACATTTCCATAATGTACTCCCTGATATTTCCTTTGCCCTTATACTTCATTGAAATCAAGCGAGCTAAAAGCGTGCTTGTTTCTACCTTATCGTTTTTCGCAAAACGCTTCTCAATTTCGGCAAGGAAATCTTTAGCCTTAGTAATCCCTTCGGATTCTATGCCCCTGAAGGCTTCCGGAACGCCGCGCTTAATGATCATAAGACTCATGCGATTTGAACGCTCCCACTTC
>NC_033798.1:88580373-88586059 GCF_001876935.1 Asparagus officinalis
GGGGTGACAAACAGATCAGATTTATCTGAAGCTGATCTGCATCCATATCCGAAATGAATGCAGATATGGTAGGTAAATATTTAAAACTGAGCAGATATGGTTTCAAATATGGATATGGTTTTGAATTAATTTTTTGGATATGGATACATATATTACTTTAAATTTTGGATACAGATACGAATATACGCATTTTAACATATAAAGTTCATTGGATTCGAGTCTTTTTTATAAAACGTGTCATAACCCACTTTTAACTCCAAACCACTTAGATTCTATTAAATACAATTAAGTCAAAAATAAAATAAGCCAATGCAACATATTTAGCAGGCCTACAGTCAAAATTTGCAGCTATGAGAATAAGTCAAGTTAAGTCTCCTCACAAGCCCCTTCTCTCTCTATAATGAATCTGTTGGCCTTTTTGTTTTGATGATATTTTAATAAATAATTTATAACTAATATTGTTTGTCTAATGTTTGTGTTTTCTTATTTATTCTAGGCAAACAATGAGTTGGAGGTTGGATGAAATCGAGCTTTCACGATCATATCCAATGGAGGTTGGCGGAATAGTGAAGTGAAACAATACATTTCAAGTCAAGATCCAAGATCAAGCTTCATCCGCAAAGTTTACCAAGACGAGCTCAAATTGAAGGTCAAGATTGCTTGGGTAATTTAGTTTAGGTTTATACTTGTGTGTAGATACTTCAAGCTTAATCACATACACACATACACGTTTTTGTTTATACATATATAGTTATATATATTTACATGTTTTGGTTTTATAGTTTTTAAGTTTAAATATAAAACATATGAATATAATTAGAAAATACATATTTGTTTCATGTTTATATACTTATATATGATTTCATCAATATGAAGTTTATTTAGTTCAATAAAATCATGTTTATTGTTTTGAATGTTTGCAAAACATGCATTTTTGTGAAAATAATGTATTCTTATTTATGGACTTAACAATCACTATTTATATATTTTATTAAGTCTATGAAATCATTTTATAAAGTTTCAAAAGTTTGTTTAAATCAATATGTGAAAAACATGTATGTTTAGTTTTCATGTTTTTGGATATTTTTACAAAATGATGAGATTTTACAAATGATAAAGTACAAATTGAAATTTTTTTTGTAACATGTTTATTATCATGTTTATAAATATTTTTCAAAGTTTTATATTTTTTGAATTTATTTGCTATTTTTAAATGCACTTTAAAAGTTATTTTTTAGACATGCACGGTCTCTGTGCATGTTCATAAGTTGATTTATCAGGGTTGATAAGTTGACTTATGAACTCCTCTGAAAAGTGTATTTAGCCTCTGCCAAGTCGACTTATATATCATCGCAAGTCGACTTATAGCAAGTTGACTTATGTTTCCAGACAAGTCGACTTATGAGCTGTTTTTCAGTTTGAGTTTTTCTTCTGCAAGTCGACTCATGTGAACTGTCAAGTCGACTTACACCAAGTCGACTTATAAATTTAACCGTTACACAGTAACGGCTATTTTCAGTTTTTTGTTTATTTTAATGTTTTTATGGGTTTTTGGGGTTTTCTTGGGCTGGTTTCTTCCATCCTATATATACCCCATTGCATTTAACATTTCTACCAACCAAGAGTGTTTAAAAACAAGTTTTAAGGGTGTTTAAAAATTCATTTAAGTTTTGTTTCAAGTTTGTTTTGTGAAGAATTTTTCACAAGAGGAAGAGGAGATTATCCATTCTTGTTTGGGCTTCAATCTACATCCCTCTACTCTTGTTTTAGAGAAATTTTCTTAAACTCATTATCTAGCTTGTTTATGCTTAATTTGTTATATTTATTTTTTGCTAGATTAGATTGAGTTTATATTTGTTTTACTCTTTGTTTACACACACAACCATTGAGCTTATTGTATTTGCATACATAGTATATATTGAGGTTGTGGGATTGTGACATTGAGAGTGAGCCTTAATTGAGTTCTCATCCATAGTAGAGAACAAAACTTTGTATTTGAGCTTTCATTGTGAGAATACACTTTATAATACACTTGTACACCGAGAGGAATGTGTGGTGAGAGACGTGGTCGTTCCAAAAGGAGTGACGTCGATAGTAAAGCCTAGGGAGAGGTTGTAAATCTAAGCACTTGAGGGAGACACGGGCTAGAGACCAACACTTAAATGGTGTAGAGTGTGATTGCAAGATCAAATAGATATATTGATGGCATTCACCGTACTAGTAAGTAGCAAGTCAAATAGATATATTGATGGCATTTGCCACTCTATCATTCTTTATGAAATTATGATAAGCTCGTGAAGATCGATAAATGAGTATGTTGTCCCTCTACTCTCAATTATTACCAGCCAAGACTTCTTTTCCCCATCCTTTTTATTCCTTTGTGGATCCCCAACGTGGGACTAGGGGGGGGGGGGGGGGGGGCTTCCAGTATGCCCCGGTTGAATTGTTTTCTCCACTCACGGGCCCAAGCTTGCGTTGCTACCAAACGCTGTAACCGCGATTTCGGCCTACGCGAAGATAAAGGACGGGGAAATAACCAACGCTTGTTGTGCCCGTGATTAGTGGCCTACTGGGCCCTAGGTTTTTGAACATACATTCCACCTCCGCGCCCGGCCCTTTTACTTTGTTCAGATTTGGGGTTCTAGTAACACTAGTGTGCACCTTGTGCAAAACACCACCCCCTATTTTTTAAACACCTTATTTTAAATTTATCTTACTCTAATTTTTAATATATTTAATTTAATTATTGCATGCTTAAAATTAAGAATCATATCTACTCCCCCTATACTTAAAGAATGATTCAAATTTTAATAATTTGATTTAGAAATCATATTTATTCCTCTATACTTAAAAAAGGATCCAAGTTTTAATACATTTGATTTTCTTTATTATTTAAGATATAGTAAAAATACTATAGCATAAATAGTAACTTCAAGTATGAAGGAGCAGATTGTTTATGTTACACTAAATTGCTGTAGCATGAACAGTAACTTCAAGTGTAGATGGCCGGATTGTTTACCGTTGATGTTAAGTATTTTACTGCAGCATTTAGTGTAGCACGAGGAGTAGCTCTTGGGATTCTCCTTTAAGTATAAAGGAGTAGATTTTGGTGGTATTAGGCTAGATTTTGGTGGTATTAGGCTATTGTTGAAAATTTGAAGACCTGATAAGTGCTAGAGAAATACAACACATAATTAATATTTTTAAAAAATGTCAATGGTAAAGAGTTTTCATCCTGTCAAAACTGTCTTCATGCGAGTAGGCAGTTTTGAGTTGCTCAATGGAAACAGAGAGTTTTTTTGGTGGTGGCGGACCTCTTTATGTGGCACATAATGACTTGTTCAAGCAGGCGGTTCTGATATAATGCGTAGTGCATGGTAAATAGTCTGAGCCAATAAGACGAACTACTGAGTTTATTGCTTTGTAAATCACTTGAGAAGGCATAAATTCATTAGCAAGGGACACTCTCATCAAGCCATAAGAGGCTCCAAGCTAGAGCTTTTGCTACGACCTTTGTGAAATAAAGTTGATGAAGTAGTAAAGCTCTTTAATGACTTTATCACATCCAAATTATCTCAAAAGAAAAATATCAAGTGTATCTAGATTCATAATATAAAATATGGACCTAAATAATATCAACCATCACATCATTGGATTTCGAGAGAGCTTCGTGAATAACTCCAAACGCTAAAGAGGAGTTATTTTGATTGGGCCCAACAAGTCTAATGGGCCTACTTAACTAGCGAGGCCCAATTCATGGCTAAAATAAAAGTTCAGAATAATACTGGGGGAATCTGGAAGCTTCAGAAGATCTCGACCGTCCATCACCACTACTCATCGAAGTCGTCAAAATCCCACATCCGACGCGATCTCTCCCTCTTAACACTGACAAAATCTCGATCCTCGTTGAACGCAGCCGACGAAGAAGGGGAAAGGGGAAAAACAAAAACAAGCAGTAGAGATGGGAGTAATGGACAAGCTCAAGGTGTTCGTTGTTAAGGAGCCCGTCGTCGCCGCCTCTTGCCTCATCGCTGGATTCGGTACTCTCCTCCCTTCTCAAAACCCTAATTATTTTCCCCCCTTTTCTTGCATTTTTTCTAATTACTATTATATATATATATACTTCCATTACAATCTATAATTGACCGTAAAGATCATAGTAGTATTCAATTGACCTGAGAGAAAGTGAAAGAGCAATACTGGTTGAAATTATTTGCAGCTCCAATGGTCAAGTGGTTGAATTGAAAATAAAAATACTTCTTTAGCGACTCTGCTATATCGAGGTAATCTATTATGCCAAATAGTTACCCTGAGAAGTAAAAAAAAACTTAATTGACAGGTTTTATTCACTTGAGCTCTTGAGGTATATGATTTTTATCCTTGTCCAATGTCACATATAGAACCTATAATTTATCGTTTCTTCTCTTCTTGTAGATTTTCTCTTGAACATTACTACTTGGTTGCTTAAACTTAAAGCGGGTTAACAGATTAAGCAGTTCCCCGTTTGTTAACTGGCCTTTTTAGGAATTAATGGCGAGCCCATTGCTTTTCCATTAATTTTACATAATTCATGGAGTTGATGTTATATGGAAGCCAATTTTACTTTTAATAAATTGGTGAAAACATATGTGATGATGGGTTATAATTTATTGGTGTATACGTAAACTTTAGGCATGCAACAATTGGGACAATAATCATTAGTGTCGTCTCCTAATGATGTTCACAAGCATATCCATCAATCCTCTAACCACCACTTTCCATGTTTCATATATAAATGTTTCTTCAAAGTGTTCCTATCGTGGTGGATATAATGATAATAGTACTGTAACTTTATATCTATGTCGGACATGCATGGATATTGAAAGTGGACGGAACAAGACACATGGACTTATATACACGGGTATGAAAAATGCAAAAAGTTCTGGAAGATATGGATACCAGTGTTACTGAGGCGCAAGGCGCAATGCGGGGCACAAAGGTCCCTTACGCGCATCATGCGCAAAGCGCACAACAATGTGCGCACCTCACTGAATTGAGGCGCACAACTCAAACTAATATTTTCCAACATAAGACAAAGAAGCATATAAGCAACATGTTTATAAATTGTCACATAAAAAGACTAAGAAATATAATTTTACCTACTAAATCACGAAAGAGTCTTAATTAGCATGCATAACATAGAGAAGTTCATAAGTTTTCACAAATCACAATGCAAGATAATATCCAACATGAGCAAAAGTTTTTGAAATAAAATAAGAAAGTAGCAAACTAATAGAGTGTCTAGTTATCCTCATCACCATCGTCATCCAACTGAAGTGAAATTTCCTCATCCTCAAAAAGAGTCTAATATGAAAAAAGAAACAGTCTATTACATGATGTAAATATGTAATCATATAAATTATTTTCAAAAAAAAAAAAGAGAAAAACTAGAAAAAAACTAACCTAATTTCGTGTCGTCGGCGGCGGCGGCTGCGTCGACCGGCACGTTGGGGTTGGGGAGTGAGAACAGTGAGAGTTTGAGGAGCAACCACTGTGAGAGAGGAGAGAAAGAGGGAAGATAGCTTGAAACCCTAAAACATAAGGGTTTAATGAAATATATGGGTACCGGACCTGAAACCCGCTTCTGTTCACATAACCCAACTCACTGCGCACCATCGGCTGGGGCGCAGTGAGTCGGTGCGCCCGA